>NW_018744108.1:0-34166 GCF_001683475.1 Chenopodium quinoa
AAATAAGGGTCCGGGGATGAAGGTACAAATCCAACCTAAAAGAGATTGAACCTGCCCTAATAATAGGCCTCTACTTTATTCTGCTCGTATTCAT
The DNA here is from genome assembly GCF_001683475.1 of Chenopodium quinoa. Classification (NCBI taxonomy): domain Eukaryota; kingdom Viridiplantae; phylum Streptophyta; class Magnoliopsida; order Caryophyllales; family Amaranthaceae; genus Chenopodium; species Chenopodium quinoa. The sequence goes on from NW_018744108.1 coordinate 95, forward strand.
GTGCGCTTTCTGATTAACATACAATCAATAGATTAACCCTAAACCTGTTTATCTATGTTGGGTTGAATATTAATGCACAAATAAATCTATTATTGGTGATCACTTGAATTTATAATCACAATTAACCCTAACAAGATTATAAATTATCTTATTAAGCGTGATTGCAAGTACCAATACCCTTTAAAATGCAATAAAGGTGATCAAGCAATAACTATAAAATAATCAACATCATTAATAATCAATAATATCAACCATAATCATAATCATCATAATCATGTTAAAGCATAGCGAGATCCTAGGCATGATACTAACAAGATTAATAACAAATCCTAGCATGTCACTAAACAATAAAAATCAAAGATTTAACCCTAACATGGTACTAACAATCATAAATATTTGGAAGAATATAGGAAGCATCACAACAATCATATTTGATATTAAACCTTATCAATGAGCATATTATCAATGAGCATTTATAAACCTTATCTCATTTATTGCTTTGATTAGTTAGTTCATGCTTGCTTGATTTGATTTTGATGTTTGATCTTTTATTAGTGTACTTGTTCTTCATAGATTATTAATTCTTGTTTTCTTTAGTTGTTTGTGATTAGATGATGATGTTTGAGTAGTTTTTTGGCTAGGGATAGGTGAAACTTGTATGATTGATTGATTGTGCTTAATTTGGGGATTGTGTTGATTAATTTTTAAGATTAAAGTGACTAGTGGAAGTTATGAATTGATGTGTGTAAATTAGATTAGGCCTTATGAATTATGCTAGATTGCATTGTAGTTTCTAATGATACGGACCATTGATTTAGGAATTGGAATTGTCGATTGAGCTTGATTAGTCATGCTCCTAGTTAGAGTTTGTCGTAGTTGTCGCTAGTTTGGCCTCTAGGAGATACCTTGTTGACTCTTGTAATTGAGCTTGCCATTAGTCTTCACAACCATTAACTTGCGTATTTCTGAGTTGCTACAATTGTTATGATTACTTGTTGATCCCCGTTCCTAGTGTTTTATTTGTTTGGTTATTCGTTTTGTTAGTTGGTTAGTGTTTACCTTTAATACTTATACTTCGACCTAGCTTAGGCGCATAATTGAGAGCGCTTGAACATTACCGTTCCTTTGGGTTCGACCCTTGACTTGCCTCTATACTAGTATTTAGGTTGGTTGAGTGTATATAAATTTAGTTTGACCGAGGGAGGATTAGTTTCAACGACCTCGTTCCACCTCTCGTCAAAACTCTAGCTTAGAACTTCACAAACCAACTCAATTGACAAATTCAAGCCACAAATCAATCGTCCGTATCAAAGTGAACTCACAATGCAATCTAGTGCACCAATTGAAGTTAGTTACTCTTCAATTAATAACACACATGCTTACATAATCAATTAACCAATTTAATCACAAGATTAACTTAATCAATTTCCCCAATTAGTATTGATCATTACTCATATATGATTCACCACCACCCTAGCAAGTAAACTACTCACAATCCATGGAAGAATTCAAGATCAAAACTAAGCTAATCTACAAGTTCATCATCATTAAAATTAATAAAACTAAATTCAATCACTAATCAATTAAACTTGAACAATCAACAAACGATTGAAATCAAAAGCTATAGATTACATTAAAGTAGAAGAAATCCTTACAAACTTTTGGTGAAATCAGTAGAAATTGTGCTTAGATCATCAATCATCAATCATCAATCATCAATCATCAATCATCAACCATGAACTTCTCTCTCTAAAAACTAGAGTTTCTCTCTCTAAAATTTCTCTTCTAATCTCTTATTATCTTTAATTGAATCTTTCTTATTCTCCCACTAAAAATAGGAGAAAAGTTTATATAAAGTAAAACTAAAAAAGAAAAATTAGTTAGATCGTCAAAAATAAACTCGTACAAGCGTGGCCTTCTTCAAGAGAGAGCGCGGCCACGCTAAAATGGGTACGAAACAGGGAGAGAAGGTGGCGCGCCTGTGCCAGGGCTACGCTCGCCGCGCCACCAGGCTGCGCGGCCGCGCCATAGTTGTGTGCGCCTGGGAATAGGGTAGCCCCTTTCACCATCATTTTGATGCTCCTCGCGCACTCCACTCAATGCTCTTGATATACACGGTACATGGTAGACCCATAATCACCTCGATGGTGGGTTCAACACGAGAATTTGCACCCCCACGACTTGAATGCAAGACCTAAGGTCAAATGGAACTTGCACTTCTCCATGCTTGAACTTCAAATGGAGAACACTAGGCATCCTAATCAATGCCAAACTTGGGAAGGGGTCTCGGGGATCTTTGGATAACGACCATAACCTAAAAAATGAAAGAAAACAAACAAATAAATGGGAAAAAGACAAGAAAAACCAATAAATGCATGAAAATGGAAATCAACTAAAGAAATAAAGATAAAAACTAAGGAAAAATTAAAGAAAAGAACTATAAAAGAAATCTAAAATAATCCTACAAGAGAACAAATGAGTGCCATAAATGACACTCATCAAATTCCCCCAAGCTAAACCATTGCTCGTTCTCGAGAAAAATTAAACAAGCAAGAATAAGGATGAAAGACTAATTGAAAATGAAAAAAAAACATACGAAGAGAATATACACTAAGACTTACTTTCGTAGGAATCACGTTTTGTTTTTAGATACAACAAGCCCTTTAAACCCCTAGATCACTCTAGAGGATGAGTAAAGGTCTCATAAGGGTTTCTAAAGAGGTTAACTCGTAACTCTCAACAAACAAGCATGAGGCAAATCAAAAAAGTAAAAGAAATAAAAAGAAAATTAAAATCAAAACCTTTAGGAATTGAACTCTTACAAAATGACTACACTTCAAATGAATAAAAAACTTTCTTAAGCAAATTGGGGTATGCACGTTCTTAGATATCCGAAGTTGATTGAAACATAGAATATGCTAGGCTTACAGAACTAGTTATCACAATCCACCTTCATCTCATTTTGATCTTACCGCGTTCTCCCTATAGTACTCAAATCTCCCTCTAGTGAGTTTCTCAATAGCTCCTCGAAGGAGCCGAAAAAGAACACATTTTAGGCTACTTGACATCTTGACTTTGCATCCCCTATCTTTAGGCTTTAATTCATAATGCCCTCCCTCGATATGTGACTCAACCTCTAGGTTGAAAGGTCTTTCCTAATGGTTGTAACGTAAGGGCAAAAAGGGTGAGGGTAGGCTTAAAATTTAGAATTTGGCGGTATTCCTAATTAGTGAAGAAAAAGGGTGATCAAACATTCTCCTCATAACCAAGTAATCGCCAAACAAAAACAAACTAACACCCCCAAGATTATTCAAAACTATAACTACAATCATATATATACAAAAAGCGTAAACGCTTCTCCCCCAAGCATAAAGGAAGCATTGTCCTCAATGCTTGAAAAGGAGAAAAACAATTAACTCAAAATATTTTTGAAATTTCTCATACTTTCACTTTTTATTACATTTTTGCCAAAGCGTTTGTATTGCTTTGCTTTTTATGATTTTTCATTTTTTACTTTATTCATTGTCATTGCCTCTTTTAACTATGAAAAGCTTTTACAACTGTGCAATTAAATGTCCCTGCCTTTTTTAAACTTTGGACGGCTTTTTCATTTATTCACTTGCCATTATTCACAAGATATACGCAACACAAGCTTGCTTACAAATAGAACCAATATCCAAACTCATATACTACAATTTCCAAAGAACATGATCATTTGCTTCACAAAACCAAGAATGGAACAAAACGAAATAAAAGGCTCAAAGTTTTATATATGTGGCTTGAAAAGAAGGGAAAAAGCTCAAATGGTTAGCAAGCAGGCAAATGTGAACCCAAAAAGCTAAAATAAAGAAAACTCAACCTAGAAAAAGAAAAATTACCACCCCGAAAAGATGTCTTTGTCCTCCCTAGATGGTTCGGTCTCGTGTTTGAGAATTATGAGTCAAGATTCAAGATTAGGTTTTCAATAGTCAAGGATCCATGCCACTCATTCAAGTAATTGTAGAAGGCTAGAAAAATATGTAAACCTCACATGGATGTAGCAAAATCTCACTAAAGGTGTCAAATTGACCATAGGAAGTGACTACCAAGCATGCCACAAACAAGTAGAATCGGGTTTCATGATCTCCTTAGTTCTTAAACATGCTACCTTAGCATACGCTATCCTAGAACCAACAAAGCATATTCTCAAACCCGATTCTACTTGTTTAATTTGTTCATTCAAAAGCAAAAATCTGTTGGTATATAGTCCAATTCACAAGAAAGTCAACAAAAAAAAAAAAAGAAAGCCTCAAAAACTTTATTCAAACCAAAATCATAAAGAAAGAAAAATAAGGAAAATGTAAAGAAAATAAAAGAAAATTAGGAAAAACAAAGATAGAGAAATAGTAGGAAAATAAAGAAAGGAACAAAGATGCAAGTAGAACATGTAATTCCCAATCGTCAAACAAGTGGTCATTCGACAACAACGTCAATGACCCCAAACACTCTAAGGTGTTACAAGCATTACATCCTCGAATTGTTCAACTTCTCCTAAACTAATCCTAATCTATGCATCCATGAAAAGAAAATAAAAGAAAGCAAATAAGAATGATCTCACCGGCCTTCCAAGCAATGCTAATAAAAATTAGGCAAAAAAAATATACCACCTTCATTAATCTCCAAGAATCAATAACATCATCAACAAAGACAAGTTAGAATAAGAATAAAAAATAGAGCTATAAACAAAGAAAACGGTTTAGTAACTTCAAAACAAAGTAAAAGAAAGTAAAAAAACAAAAAACAAAAAGAAACTAGAAAGCAAAAAGCAAATGAAACTACCAAAAAGAAAGTAAGAAAAGTAGAGAAATCTAAAGAAACTAAACATTAAACTGGGAAATTTTGCCAACAACAACCTTTTAAATTACACTTTTGAGAACAACTACCATTTAAAATTTTCTTTTTAAAAAACTACCACAGAGTCACAAAAACTATGAGTAGCACTACCAGTTTTATTTTCCGGGAAGAATTTCCGGTTGAGAAAGCCTAGTTTATAAAATTTCAATCAATTGTGGTATAGAAACACAAGAGATTTCAATAGCAAAACACAATTATAGGTCAATTATCTTTAATTTTGCATTACATTTTTCTTTGATTTCTCAATTAAATCTTGAAATTAGGGTTTATGGTAAAAAAAATTGAATTAATGGCTTTACGAAATTGGGGGATTTGGGGCAATTAAAGTGTATAGTCCAATTAAGGGTTAATGTAGTGCAATATTATCATTTAATTTGGGGTTTTTGATTGAAATTTTATAAAAATAATCCCCAAAAACGGAGATTCTAGCCGAAAACAATAAATGTAGTAGTGCTACTCAAACTTTTTGTGTTTTTGTGGTAGTTTTTTCAAAAGAAAATTTTAAATGGTAGTTGTTATCAAAAGTGGTCATTTAAATGGTAGTTATTCGCAAAATTTCCCATTAAACTGGCATCTAATCATCTAAACTACAAGATTTGGCTTCAAGGGATTTGGATATTAGGGCATTGGATTTGCGGGAGCAAACAACATTCATCATCATCAACGCAATCAAAACAACAACATCATCATCAAGAGAAAAATAATAGAGATGAAAAGGTCAAAGAAACAACAACCAAACAACATCAAGAGGAGACTAAGGCATGCAAATATCAATCATCAAGGCAAGAAGTAGACAAGGCCATTTCCAACAACAAGATAGGCCACCGAGACAAACCCCTAAGAAAATCAAGTTCCACCAAGCTAAACATGAATACATCTCAACATCTCTTTAATACAAGGTAAACAACAGTTAAGTAAGGGATGGAGGAACAATGCACAAAGAAGGTGAACTAAATACCAATCGACCCAGCATTATCAGTATTATTCCTATCGTAGGAAAAATCGGATGGCCAACCATAAGGATCCCATCCCCCGGTGTAACCGGGTGGCCAACCATAGTGCTTCTTGAAGTATTCTTGTTTCCAAGGGGCAATGGGAGCATATTGCTCGGGAAAGGCAAGCGGTAGTGGATGATCGGGGTGCACATAGGGGTAGTAAGGATCACCCCTATAATAGTTCCCACCGGGAACACGGTAATTGTAGTTACCGTGCTCATCGGGGAATGAGCGAGACTCGGTGTTGGACCTCGGGGGTCCATGCTAATAAGGATACCCACTTGATGGAATTGGACCAAGTTGGGGTGGAAAGTAAGGATAGTTAACCGCGAGAGAGATTTCCCCACGGTTAACACTAGCATCATACATTTGTTGTTGCTGGAGAAACATACCTTGTTGCATCTCCGAAATGCCTCTCATTTGATTATACATTGCTGCAAAATCTTGATCATACGTACCTTCCAAATGAATCTGCATCCCCTATATTTGCTTGCTAATAGCATCCATATCGAGGTTTCCAAACTCGTAATATTATTGTTCTTAATGTTGTTGTTGTTAATGTTGTTGTTGCGGTTGTCGTCGTCGTCGTTGTTGTTGTTGTTGTTCTTCTTCTTCTTCTTCTTCTTCTTCTTCTTCTTTACCTTCATCCATCTCTTCATCATCATCATCATAGGGAAGGAGGTGACTTAAGAGTACATGCAATACATTAGGCACATCCTCATGGTGGATAGAAATCAAGGAAGGATTAGGGAGATAACACAATTGCTCGTTCTCCATAAGCCACTCGAACACCTAATCATCTACATTCTTTGCCAAAAATTGCACTTGCTTCAATTGTACAATATCAAGGTAGAGAGTGCTTGAACTACCCACCGGAGTACAAGAAGGCAAGTAGTAGCCAAGATTAAGGTTGGTCGTAAGCCGCAAGATATACTACCATAAGGAATCTCACTGGACTTCCTATCTTGCAAAAATCTTGCAATATTTTAAAAATATGAACCCCAAGTTCAAGCGACCACGGTATTCCTCCCGGGTAGCCAACCAAAGAATCCGGAGCTCTAATTGACTCATTTTTCCTAATTCTTGCTTCGGGATCACCGAGTACCCCAAAAGCCGATGAAGAACATGAAGACATGGTTGTAATACTTTACTAATCAAAGCATACCGAGTCTCAAATTCACCACCCCTAAAAATATCATCCCACTATGAGTGTTGGTCATAAACATCGTTGAAGAGGTATTCAGGGTCCAAAATCTCCGCCCCCGGATCAAAATCAAGAGCCGCATTGAACTATTCAATTCAAGAGAAATATCTTGATGAATTTTGAAGAGTTGAAAAGAGACTCGGTAGTGACCACCAACTACCGCCTCATATGAGACCGTGGCCAAGAATTACAAAGTAGGCTCAAGATAAGTATGGTAGCTTTGGTTTATGAATGATCTCATTCGAAGATGAGCAAACAACTCCCTTAAATCCTCATTAATGCCCAATTTTATCATATCTTGTTGGAAATAGTGTCTAGCTGACTTGAGGAAACTTTTTGCTTTTAACTTGAGTTATCGAGCATTTTGAATTGGGTTGGTGATTTTTGTTTTGGGTATAGGAGTGGGTTGTCAAGGTTGTGAGGTAGAGGGGTTAGGAGTGGATTCTTCAATTGTAATGTTGGTTTTGCGCTTCTTAAGAAGGTTCTTTACATGTTTAGACATGATGATTCTTCAAAAATACCAACTCAAAATTCAATCAAGCAACACAAAAAACACCGCAATAGCACCAACAAAACACTTCCAGTTACCAAAATCACACCCCTTAGCCAAATTCACCAATCACACACTAAGCACTTCACTACCAAAATCCGAAAATTTCAACTTCTCAAATTCACCACAATTTTGCACAATTTTGCTACAAAAACAATCTACAATACAATGTGAGGCAATAACAATCATCAAAGAACACAAATAATCAACCAAAAATCAATATCAATCAACAAAATCATCAAAACACATACTACTACTATACACAACAAAAAAACAATTTAATTCTTGCAACAATATGATATAATAATGCAATTAAGAGTAAAGCAAGATGATTATACCATACAAGAAGCAAGATTCAACTACAATTAGCCACAAATTCCCTCAAGAACGAAAGGTCCCAAAATTGTTCAACAATGGATGAGAGAGATTGGAGATTGAAATGAATGAAAGTAGTGTGATTTTTGTTGAAAATGATAAATTTGAAGAAAGAGTTTGATGATTTTTGATGAAATTTGGACGATTAGATAATGAAATTTGATGAGAGTATGGTTAGGGTTTGTACGGTTTTGAGAAGGGGTGCGTTTTAATAATATGATAGGGAAGAAGGAGAAATGAGGAAAAGAAAGGAGAAAGAAGAAAAGGGGTCACAGCTCTGGGGTGCGCGATTGCGCTGCCTGGCAGCGCGCCGTGCCAGTGTCGTGCGTGGCCGCGCCCCACCCTGGCACGCCTGCGCAGCTCGGCACTCCTCTTTTCTCGCTTCCTTAGTGCATTCACCTGTGGGCTCTTCGTTCAATATCATTCTAGGGCTATTGAACCCACTAAATATGGCAGTTTCAAAACATGTTGATAGTGGGTTCAACATCCTAAAATAATGATATCACCACAATGAAACCACTAAGTTCAAACTTTCATCAAATTATAGCACAATTTTCCATATCTTACCTCACTAAAATTTCTAACCCTTTTACCTCAAAATTCAATAAAGTCGAACATAATCACATTGAAAACCGCAAAACATCTTTCCATTGCTCATGCTCACTTGAAGTAATCCAATTCTCATGAAATTGACCTATCAATCCAAATAGAAAACAAGTGAAAGAAAAGAAAGAAACAAAAGAAAAAGAGTTAGAAATCCGGGTTGCCTCCCGGGAAGAGCTTGTTTAAGGTCTTAAGCTCGACCCATCCTCCAAATCATGGAGGTTCAAAAAGCACCACCTTATCCAAAGAGGTGGAGAGGGAAAAATCATTACAAATATTGTGAAAAATCAAATCATGAACCATGTCATCTTGAATCATAGAAACCGATTCATCTTTAGACTTCATCTTCCTCTTGTATTTCTTGGAAAATCTCTTTCTCTTCCTTGATTTCTTCTTCCTTGGATCCTTGAGATCCTCAGATTCACCTCATGAAAAACTATTTTTTTCTTCCTTTAGAGAAAGATCAAACCAAAAGGGCATCTCAAAGTCATCCTCAAGCTTCGAATGATCCTTGTCTTCTTCACTAAAAACCTTGCTTTCAACACTTTTAGGAACATCATCGCAAGCTACAAGCATATCATTAGTAGAAGATATAAACATGGAATAATTAACATTCAAATATAATGAGTTTATGCACATAATTCCTTCCACATAAGAGACACATGCAACGACTTGAGCGTAAAACTTGCCTTACTATCACAAACACACAAGGTAATCATGCTACCTTTCACATCTATTAAAGCACCCGAAGTTTCAAAGAATGGCCTCCCTAGGATGATAGGAATGTTTTCATCTTTCGCAATCTCTAGCATAATGAAACTAACGGGAATAGTGAACTTTCCTATTTTTGAGGGGCACATCCTCAATTCTACCCTTTGGGAACTTAATAGAACGGTCGGCTAATTGAAGGGTCATGTTGGTTGAAAGGAGCTCACCTAACTTGATTTTCTTGAAAACGGAGTAAGGCATGATGCTAACACTAGCACAAAGATCACAAAGGGCATTTTGAAATAATTTCCCATTAATATTACAAGGAATAGAGAAATTTCCGGGATCTCTCATCTTTGGGGGCAAGTCATTATGGATAAAGGCACTAAAACATTTCCCCAAACTCACCGGTTCAACCACATTGCAATCTCTCTTACCGCTCAAGATTTCCTTAAGAAATTTAGAATAGTTAGGCATTTCTCTCAAAACATTGGCATCAGTGAAAGGAAAAGAGAGATGGATTTTCCTTAACATCTCGATAAATCTCCCAAATTTTTCATACAACTTGTACCTATTGAACCTTTTGGGATATGGAAGTCTCGGTTTGAAATCCTCATCTTGCTTCCTCTCTTTCTCAACACTCTTCTCATTAGAGTTATCACTCATCTTGCTAGACTCATCACTAATCTTTTTCTCTTGAACTTCCTGCTTGCTCACACTTCTTGACACCTCATTCTTATTTTCCTCACTTAAATCACTCCTCTTCACATCCTCCTTACTCATCCTAGAAACTCTCTCTTCTAGCACTTTCCCACTCCTTGTGATGATGGAATAAACGGGTTTCTTAGGATAAACTCTTTGAGAGGGTAATGAAGAAGGGCTAGCACAATCTTTCAAGGTATTAGCTAGTTGTGTGATTTATGTTTCAAGCATCTTATTGTGTGTAATTATCTCATTAAACTTTTTGTCACTCACCGACATGTAAGTGTTCAAAATCTTTGTTTGTTTCTCAAAGATCTCCACGAAGGTAGTCTTAGAAGACGGGGGTTGAGCATAAGGATTATCACCATTTCCTTGAGGTCTTGGAGTAAATCAGGGTGGGGGTCCCCTTTGGTTGTTGTTTTGAAAATTGCCCCGATTATAATTGTTCCAATTACCTCGGCTTAGATTGTTGCCAAATTTTTTGTGTTGGCCACCATTTTGGCCTTGATTTCCGTACCCTTGGCTTTGGTTTTGATTACTATAACCATGGTTGTTATAGTTACCTCGGAAACCTTGATTTCCTTGGTTCCTATAACCACAATTGTAGTTATCAAAACTACCTTGTTAGTGAGTATTCCTATTCCCAAAATTTCATGGTCCATGAAATCTCTGGCCATTATTATTGTGGGAAACAAATTTCACTTGCTCACAATCATTGTTTTCAACATCATCGTAATTTTTCAAAATCATTTGAACAACTAGAAAAGTCATGGTCATAAAACCCACTATAGACACCTATTTGTGTCTCTCCAAAACCAAACCTTGTGATGAGTACCTTTCACGTCGAATCATAATCGAATGAAGTGAAAGTGTGGAAAGTCTAGTGTTGCGGTTAGTTTTTTAATTCATTTCTTTCTCTCTGTTTTTGAAAACCTATTTTATGAAAAATAGGAAATCTAATTTAGTTTTATCAATGGAAAGGGTCCAATAATAGTATAGTTAGATTGGGTTCGAAAAGAGCTTTTTAACGATATATTATAAGCCCAATTCCGATGAATAATGAGGAAGTTATGGCCAAATTAATAAACTGGGCCCGGTTTGATTTTTATATGCGGCCTAATGATCTAGAGGAGGGCCTATTATGATTTATCATTCCTAATGCAATTATTATTGATTATAGTCTTCAAGAATCTTCTAGAAGGTTCTTTTGAATCCTAATTTAATTATTATTGATAAATTGAGTTTGAAGAGTTTATTTAGAATAAAAGAAGTGTTTTTAAGGAAATTACAGTTTTACCCCTCGTACGCTTGAATTTTATCGAAATAATAAAATGTGTGGAAAAACTATTTGCAGCGCCGTAACTACAATCAGTCGCCTGGCGTCACGGCAACACGTCTATCGCCTAGCGACAGGGGCGTGTTTGGCGACAAGGTCGTGTTTTATTCTTTTTGAAACTCTGATTCTTTTTTTTTTCATATCTAGCAGATTTTCTATAGAAATAGCCTCCTAAAGCCTCCGTTTTCAATCACCAATTCTCACCAACTCTCAAAAAGAAATTCTTGATTCTCTCTCTCCCTTCTTCTAAACCAACCTTTTACAAACAACATTCCGCATTCACAAGGTCTACACACTCCTTGCCAAGTTCGAAGTTGCCTTCGCCCTAGACATGAAAGGTTTGGTATTTCTAAGGGTTTGGTCTCAAATCTAGTCTAAACAATCTCTATTTCAATTATTTAATTTAACGGCTATTTCCCCAAATGCCACTGAGCAATTTAAAAATTCACCAAATGCCATCGGATTTTTCAAAATTCACCAAATGCCACCGAGTTTTAAAAAAATTCATAAAGTGCCATTATTGTCTAATGGAGTTAACTCCGTTAATAACTAGGGCTTAATCATGACACATGTGGACACGTGTCAGTCAGCTATTGGTTTAAAAAATTAAAAAAAAAATTAAAAAAAAAACTCTAAATCTTAACCCAAACCAGCCCCCACTACCATAAGCACCACCCAAAGTTAACCGGCAGAATCCCCTAACCTCTTGTCGGAATCTGCCGGAACCCCCTAACCTCCCTCTTGAACCCATTGACCCCACCAAAACCACTTACTCCACTTAATCCCCCTTTCCTCCTCCCGATAAATCACCCCAGCCACCGCAAGTCCGCAACCGTCTCACGCAATGCCCAGTTGCCTACAATTCCGCCTGCCCGACGACTACAACACCTTGAAGACGACCTACCGAAATTCGCCTACCCGAAACCCCCGTCGTGATCCTCACCCCAGCCCCCGCAACCACCTCACGCACCAACACGACGCATCACCATAGCCACCGAAATCGACCATGGAAACCCAAAATTGAACCCGACTATGGAAACCCTTCACCCTCAAACGGCCAAAAAATCGACCATGGAAATCCAGAATGGTCGATTTCTATGGCCGATTTCGTCGTTTTCAGGGTGGAGGATAAGAGTGGTTTTGCGCGGTGGTCATGCTGTTGTCAAAGCTCGTGCTCGCTGTTGGTTTTTGGGGTCGGGGCAGTTTGTGTGGGTGGTTTTGGGGGTTGGCGGTGGGTTAGGTGGGGTGTGAAAGGGCGGGCCGGCCGATATTTGGTGGTTAATGTGGTGGCCGGCCATTTTCTAGCGAGATAAGGGGAGGAACTAGGGTTTGGCGGTGGTGGGGGTGGCTGGGAAAATTTTGGAGTTTTTGTTTTTAATTTTTATGAATTAAGATAAATGGACCAATTATATCATCACATGTGTCATGATTAACCCCTAATGACTAACGAAATTAACGGTCGCTGGTCATTAATGGCACTCGGTGAATTTTTATAAAACTGGGTGGCATTTGGTTAATTCTGAAAACTCCGACGGCATTTGGTGAATTTTTAAAGTTCTCAGTGGCATTTGGTGCAATAGTCGTTAATTTAATTGTTGATTTTATATTTTCCTTGAAATTACTAACGTGTGTATTTTGTGATTAGAAAGAGATACGAGGTATCCAAGTAATTGTTTTATTGATATTATCATATAGAAATCATGTTTAGATTGTAATTTTGATTCCTAGTATCATGTTAGTATGCTTTTTTTAGTATGATGTTTAGGGTAAAGAATAAGTTTCTTAATTAAATCAATTATGATTTTTATGATGCTTCCTATTTCTTTCCTAATATTCATGTTAGTATCATGTTAGGGCTATATATTAGATCTTTGTTGTATATTGTCATGCTAGGATTTTTTATTAATCTTGTTAGTATCATGTCTAGGATCTTGCTATTAATATTATGCTTTAACATGATTATTATAATTATGATTATAATTATGATTATGAATATAATTATTTTTGTGTCGAATTATATAATTTAACGTAATTTTTTAATTAGCGAATTGTTTCGAGTAATTTGTTATTTAGCGAGTTGTTTCACGTAATTTGTTTATTTACGAATGATTTTACTTAATTTGTTAATTTACGAATTATTTCATGTTATTTGTCAATTGACGAATAACTTATATATAATTTGATTATTATGTTGCTTGATGTCTATTTTTATTGCTTGATCACACCATTTATGCATGTTTAATGGGAATTGGTACTTGTAATCACGCTGAATAAGATAATTAATAATCTTGTGTAGGGTTAATTTGATTATAATTCAAGTTATCGCCAATAATAGATTTGTTTGTGCATTAATATTCAACCAAAAACAGATAAACAGGTTTAGGGTAAACCTATTGACTGCATGTTAGTCAGAAAGCGCACATGAATACGAAAAGAATAAAGTAGAGGTCTATTATTAGGGCAGGTTCAATCTCTTTTAGGTTAGTTAGTACCTTCATCCCCGAACTACCAGTCATGGTTCAAGACCTATTGGAGTTGTTGATCTCCTAGATCGTTAAGGGGTGTAACCTTCACCCTGTGAACGGTTTACAAGCTCCTAAAACTTGTTAGCGACTCTTTTGCTCTATCTTCCTTCCCTTTGGACGCCACCATACTTAAGTGTATGATCACAATGGGGTTCATGTTTTGGGTAATGCTTGAAATATTTCCTACAGTTTTTGGCGACTCCACTGGAGAAAATTTTTATTTTAATTCATAAAATTTATTTCACCAATGATTTAGAATGAGTGGATGAGACTCGAAAAGTTCTAAGTATTTCATGTGGGTAATTTTGTTTAACCTTATTGTCATATGCAAAAAGATCTGATTGGAAAGACCATCCGTAATGAGTTAAAAACATAGGATTTTTTACACGTAGGAAATTTGAGGAATATCTTTCGTAACTAGGATTGAAATAATGCTGCGAAAAACTAGAAAATTTTATTGAACACAAAATGCTGCCGAGGCATGTAGGAACTTGCGTCTAGCAAACATAGTCTGTCGCCGATGATATGGCTCTGTCGCCGAGCGACAATTCTGTCGCCAAGCGACAGGGCTAAATTGTGGCGACGGTCTGTGTTGGGTGGCGCTGAGTTCTTCCAATACCGAGCCAGAAATATGAGGTTTAATTTCGACCAGTTCTAGTACTGTTGGCTCGTTTCTACTTCCTGATTGAGTTTTTCTCTTTTTTCTAGAAACCCATATGTGCTCTACATGGTTACCACGAAACCCTTGGATTACTTAGTTCCTATAACCACTATTTTGGTTATAATTATCGTAGCTCCCATGGTTGTGATAGTTCCTATTTCCAACATTCTTTTGAGCATTAACTCTAGATCCAAAATCACTATTTTCAACATAATTTACATGCATATTTTCATTTTCATCGTATTCATCACATCCATCACAAGGATCATTTGGACAATTAGACGCATCATGATCATTTCTTCCGCATAAATCACAAGCCAAACATTCTCTAATCATGCAACAAGAAGTGAAAAGAGGGTTAGAGTAAGAAGATGTACCTCTCCCCTTAAATTGGGAGGAAAGATCTTGTGCTTGTGAAGATGAATTTTCAAGCTTAGCTTTGATAGAAGCCACCTCCTTCCCTAAGTCCGAAAGTAGAGTAGACAATTTTTTATGGCATTGACTTGATTAACCGAGGCACACTCGTTTGCTGACTCTTCCTCAACCTTTTGCTGTAAGGAATAGTTTCAAGCCTTTAAAATCCCACTGTGATCATACACAAAAGTACGGTGGCGTCCAAAAGGGAAGAAGATAGAGCAAAAGAGTCGCCAACAAGTTTATAAGGAACTTGTAAACTGTTCACGAGGTGAAGGTTACACCCCTTAACGATCCAAGAGATCGCCAACTCCATAAGGTCATGAACCAAATAAGGGTCCGGGGATGAAGGTACAAATCCAACCTAAAAGAGATTGAACCTGCCCTAATAATAGGCCTCTACTTTATTCTGCTCGTATTCATGTGCGCTTTCTGATTAACATACAATCAATAGGATTAACCCTAAACCTGTTTATCTATGTTGGTTGAATATTAATGCACAAATAAATCTATTATTGGTGATCACTTGAATTTATAATCACAATTAACCCTAACAAGATTATAAATTATCTTATTAAGCGTGATTGCAAGTACCAATACCCTTTAAAATGCAATAAAGGTGATCAAGCAATAACTATAAAATAATCAACATCATTAATAATCAATAATATCAACCATAATCATAATCATCATAATCATGTTAAAGCATAGCGAGATCCTAGGCATGATACTAACAAGATTAATAACAAATCCTAGCATGTCACTAAACAATAAAAATCAAAGATTTAACCCTAACATGGTACTAACAATCATAAATATTTGGAAGAATATAGGAAGCATCACAACAATCATATTTGATATTAAACCTTATCAATGAGCATATTATCAATGAGCATTTATAAACCTTATCTCATTTATTGCTTTGATTAGTTAGTTCATGCTTGCTTGATTTGATTTTGATGTTTGATCTTTTATTAGTGTACTTGTTCTTCATAGATTATTAATTCTTGTTTTCTTTAGTTGTTTGTGATTAGATGATGATGTTTGAGTAGTTTTTTGGCTAGGGATAGGTGAAACTTGTATGATTGATTGATTGTGCTTAATTTGGGGATTGTGTTGATTAATTTTTAAGATTAAAGTGACTAGTGGAAGTTATGAATTGATGTGTGTAATTAGATTAGGCCTTATGAATTATGCTAGATTGCATTGTAGTTTCTAATGATACGGACCATTGATTTAGGAATTGGAATTGTCGATTGAGCTTGATTAGTCATGCTCCTAGTTAGAGTTTGTCGTAGTTGTCGCTAGTTTGGCCTCTAGGAGATACCTTGTTGACTCTTGTAATTGAGCTTGCCATTAGTCTTCACAACCATTAACTTGCGTGTATTTCTGAGTTGCTACAATTGTTATGATTACTTGTTGATCCCCGTTCCTAGTGTTTTATTTGTTTGGTTATTCGTTTTGTTAGTTGGTTAGTGTTTACCTTTAATACTTATACTTCGACCTAGCTTAGGCGCATAATTGAGAGCGCTTGAACATTACCGTTCCTTTGGGTTCGACCCTTGACTTGCCTCTATACTAGTATTTAGGTTGGTTGAGTGTATATAAATTTAGTTTGACCGAGGGAGGATTAGTTTCAACGACCTCGTTCCACCTCTCGTCAAAACTCTAGCTTAGAACTTCACAAACCAACTCAATTGACAAATTCAAGCCGCAAATCAATCGTCCGTATCAAAGTGAACTCACAATGCAATCTAGTGCACCAATTGAAGTTAGTTACTCTTCAATTAATAACACACATGCTTACATAATCAATTAACCAATTTAATCACAAGATTAACTTAATCAATTTTCCCCAATTAGTATTGATCATTACTCATATATGATTCACCACCACCCTAGCAAGTAAACTACTCACAATCCATGGAAGAATTCAAGATCAAAACTAAGCTAATCTACAAGTTCATCATCATTAAAATTAATAAAACTAAATTCAATCACTAATCAATTAAACTTGAACAATCAACAAACGATTGAAATCAAAAGCTATAGATTACATTAAAGTAGAAGAAATCCTTACAAACTTTGGTGAAATCAGTAGAAATTGTGCTTAGAGTCATCAATCATCAATCATCAATCATCAATCATCAATCATCAACCATGAACTTCTCTCTCTAAAAACTAGAGTTTCTCTCTCTAAAATTTCTCTTCTAATCTCTTATTATCTTTAATTGAATCTTTCTTATTCTCCCACTAAAAATAGGAGAAAAGTTTATATAAAGTAAAACTAAAAAAGAAAAATTAGTTAGATCGTCAAAAATAAACTCGTACAAGCGTGGCCTTCTTCAAGAGAGAGCGCGGCCACGCTAAAATGGGTACGAAACAGGGAGAGAAGGTGGCGCGCCTGTGCCAGGGCTACGCTCGCCCGCGCCACCAGGCTGCGCGGCCGCGCCATAGTTGTGTGCGCCTGGGAATAGGGTAGCCCCTTTCACCATCATTTTGATGCTCCTCGCGCACTCCACTCAATGCTCTTGATATACACGGTACATGGTAGACCCATAATCACCTCGATGGTGGGTTCAACACGAGAATTTGCACCCCCACGACTTGAATGCAAGACCTAAGGTCAAATGGAACTTGCACTTCTCCATGCTTGAACTTCAAATGGAGAACACTAGGCATCCTAATCAATGCCAAACTTGGGAAGGGGTCTCGGGGATCTTTGGATAACGACCATAACCTAAAAAATGAAAGAAAACAAACAAATAAATGGGAAAAAGACAAGAAAAACCAATAAATGCATGAAAATGGAAATCAACTAAAGAAATAAAGATAAAAACTAAGGAAAAATTAAAGAAAAGAACTATAAAAGAAATCTAAAATAATCCTACAAGAGAACAAATGAGTGCCATAAATGACACTCATCAAATTCCCCCAAGCTAAACCATTGCTCGTTCTCGAGAAAAATTAAACAAGCAAGAATAAGGATGAAAGACTAATTGAAAATGAAAAAAAAACATACGAAGAGAATATACACTAAGACTTACTTTCGTAGGAATCACGTTTTGTTTTTAGATACAACAAGCCCTTTAAACCCCTAGATCACTCTAGAGGATGAGTAAAGGTCTCATAAGGGTTTCTAAAGAGGTTAACTCGTAACTCTCAACAAACAAGCATGAGGCAAATCAAAAAAGTAAAAGAAATAAAAAGAAAATTAAAATCAAAACCTTTAGGAATTGAACTCTTACAAAATGACTACACTTCAAATGAATAAAAAACTTTCTTAAGCAAATTGGGGTATGCACGTTCTTAGATATCCGAAGTTGATTGAAACATAGAATATGCTAGGCTTACAGAACTAGTTATCACAATCCACCTTCATCTCATTTGATCTTACCGCGTTCTCCCTATAGTACTCAAATCTCCCTCTAGTGAGTTTCTCAATAGCTCCTCGAAGGAGCCGAAAAAGAACACATTTTTGGCTACTTGACATCTTGACTTTGCATCCCCTATCTTTAGGCTTTAATTCATAATGCCCTCCCTCGATATGTGACTCAACCTCTAGGTTGAAAGGTCTTTCCTAATGGTTGTAACGTAAGGGCAAAAAGGGTGAGGGTAGGCTTAAAATTTAGAATTTGGCGGTATTCCTAATTAGTGAAGAAAAAGGGTGATCAAACATTCTCCTCATAACCAAGTAATCGCCAAACAAAAACAAACTAACACCCCCAAGATTATTCAAAACTATAACTACAATCATATATATACAAAAAGCGTAAACGCTTCTCCCCCAAGCATAAAGGAAGCATTGTCCTCAATGCTTGAAAAGGAGAAAAACAATTAACTCAAAATATTTTTGAAATTTCTCATACTTTCACTTTTTATTACATTTTTGCCAAAGCGTTTGTATTGCTTTGCTTTTTATGATTTTTCATTTTTTACTTTATTCATTGTCATTGCCTCTTTTAACTATGAAAAGCTTTTACAACTGTGCAATTAAATGTCCCTGCCTTTTTTAAACTTTGGACGGCTTTTTCATTTATTCACTTGCCATTATTCACAAGATATACGCAACACAAGCTTGCTTACAAATAGAACCAATATCCAAACTCATATACTACAATTTCCAAGAACATGATCATTTGCTTCACAAAACCAAGAATGGAACAAAACGAAATAAAAGGCTCAAAGTTTTATATATGTGGCTTGAAAAGAAGGGAAAAAGCTCAAATGGTTAGCAAGCAGGCAAATGTTAACCCAAAAAGCTAAAATAAAGAAAACTCAACCTAGAAAAAGAAAAATTACCACCCCGAAAAGATGTCTTTGTCCTCCCTAGATGGTTCGGTCTCGTGTTTGAGAATTATGAGTCAAGATTCAAGATTAGGTTTTCAATAGTCAAGGATCCATGCCACTCATTCAAGTAATTGTAGAAGGCTAGAAAAATATGTAAACCTCACATGGATGTAGCAAAATCTCACTAAAGGTGTCAAATTGACCATAGGAAGTGACTACCAAGCATGCCACAAACAAGTAGAATCGGGTTTCATGATCTCCTTAGTTCTTAAACATGCTACCTTAGCATACGCTATCCTAGAACCAACAAAGCATATTCTCAAACCCGATTCTACTTGTTTAATTTGTTCATTCAAAAGCAAAAATCTGTTGGTATATAGTCCAATTCACAAGAAAGTCAACAAAAAGAAAAAGGAAAGCCTCAAAAACTTTATTCAAACCAAAATCATAAAGAAAGAAAAATAAGGAAAATGTAAAGAAAATAAAAGAAAATTAGGAAAAACAAAGATAGAGAAATAGTAGGAAAATAAAGAAAGGAACAAAGATGCAAGTAGAACATGTAATTCCCAATCGTCAAACAAGTGGTCATTCGACAACAACGTCAATGACCCCAAACACTCTAAGGTGTTACAAGCATTACATCCTCGAATTGTTCAACTTCTCCTAAACTAATCCTAATCTATGCATCCATGAAAAGAAAATAAAAGAAAGCAAATAAGAATGATCTCACCGGCCTTCCAAGCAATGCTAATAAAAATTAGGCAAAAAATATACCACCTTCATTAATCTCCAAGAATCAATAACATCATCAACAAAGACAAGTTAGAATAAGAATAAAAAATAGAGCTATAAACAAAGAAAACGGTTAGTAACTTCAAAACAAAGTAAAAGAAAGTAAAAAAACAAAAAAACAAAAAGAAACTAGAAAGCAAAAAGCAAATGAAACTACCAAAAAGAAAGTAAGAAAAGTAGAGAAATCTAAAGAAACTAAACATTAAACTGGGAAATTTTGCCAACAACAACCTTTTAAATTACCACTTTTGAGAACAACTACCATTTAAAATTTTCTTTTTAAAAAACTACCACAGAGTCACAAAAACTATGAGTAGCACTACCACGTTTTATTTTCCGGGAAGAATTTCCGGTTGAGAAAGCCTAGTTTATAAAATTTCAATCAATTGTGGTATAGAAACACAAGAGATTTCAATAGCAAAACACAATTATAGGTCAATTATCTTTAATTTTGCATTACATTTTCTTTGATTTCTCAATTAAATCTTGAAATTAGGGTTTATGGTAAAAAAAATTGAATTAATGGCTTTACGAAATTGGGGGATTTGGGGCAATTAAAGTGTATAGTCCAATTAAGGGTTAATGTAGTGCAATATTATCATTTAATTTGGGGTTTTTGATTGAAATTTTATAAAAATAATCCCCAAAAACGGAGATTCTAGCCGAAAACAATAAATGTAGTAGTGCTACTCAAACTTTTTGTGTTTTTGTGGTAGTTTTTTCAAAAGAAAATTTTAAATGGTAGTTGTTATCAAAAGTGGTCATTTAAATGGTAGTTATTCGCAAAATTTCCCATTAAACTGGCATCTAATCATCTAAACTACAAGATTTGGCTTCAAGGGATTTGGATATTAGGGCATTGGATTTGCGGGAGCAAACAACATTCATCATCATCAACGCAATCAAAACAACAACATCATCATCAAGAGAAAAATAATAGAGATGAAAAGGTCAAAGAAACAACAACCAAACAACATCAAGAGGAGACTAAGGCATGCAAATATCAATCATCAAGGCAAGAAGTAGACAAGGCCATTTCCAACAACAAGATAGGCCACCGAGACAAACCCCTAAGAAAATCAAGTTCCACCAAGCTAAACATGAATACATCTCAACATCTCTTTAATACAAGGTAAACAACAGTTAAGTAAGGGATGGAGGAACAATGCACAAAGAAGGTGAACTAAATACCAATCGACCCAGCATTATCAGTATTATTCCTATCGTAGGAAAAATCGGATGGCCAACCATAAGGATCCCATCCCCCGGTGTAACCGGGTGGCCAACCATAGTGCTTCTTGAAGTATTCTTGTTTCCAAGGGGCAATGGGAGCATATTGCTCGGGAAAGGCAAGCGGTAGTGGATGATCGGGGTGCACATAGGGGTAGTAAGGATCACCCCTATAATAGTTCCCACCGGGAACACGGTAATTGTAGTTACCGTGCTCATCGGGGAATGAGCGAGACTCGGTGTTGGACCTCGGGGGTCCATGCTAATAAGGATACCCACTTGATGGAATTGGACCAAGTTGGGGTGGAAAGTAAGGATAGTTAACCGCGAGAGAGATTTCCCCACGGTTAACACTAGCATCATACATTTGTTGTTGCTGGAGAAACATACCTTGTTGCATCTCCGAAATGCCTCTCATTTGATTATACATTGCTGCAAAATCTTGATCATACGTACCTTCCAAATGAATCTGCATCCCCTATATTTGCTTGCTAATAGCATCCATATCGAGGTTTCCAAACTCGTAATATTATTGTTCTTAATGTTGTTGTTGTTAATGTTGTTGTTGCGGTTGTCGTCGTCGTCGTTGTTGTTGTTGTTGTTCTTCTTCTTCTTCTTCTTCTTCTTCTTCTTCTTCTTTACCTTCATCCATCTCTTCATCATCATCATCATAGGGAAGGAGGTGACTTAAGAGTACATGCAATACATTAGGCACATCCTCATGGTGGATAGAAATCAAGGAAGGATTAGGGAGATAACACAATTGCTCGTTCTCCATAAGCCACTCGAACACCTAATCATCTACATTCTTTGCCAAAAATTGCACTTGCTTCAATTGTACAATATCAAGGTAGAGAGTGCTTGAACTACCCACCGGAGTACAAGAAGGCAAGTAGTAGCCAAGATTAAGGTTGGTCGTAAGCCGCAAGATATACTACCATAAGGAATCTCACTGGACTTCCTATCTTGCAAAATCTTGCAATATTTTAAAAATATGAACCCCAAGTTCAAGCGACCACGGTATTCCTCCCGGGTAGCCAACCAAAGAATCCGGAGCTCTAATTGACTCATTTTTCCTAATTCTTGCTTCGGGATCACCGAGTACCCCAAAAGCCGATGAAGAACATGAAGACATGGTTGTAATACTTTACTAATCAAAGCATACCGAGTCTCAAATTCACCACCCCTAAAAATATCATCCCACTATGAGTGTTGGTCATAAACATCGTTGAAGAGGTATTCAGGGTCCAAAATCTCCGCCCCCGGATCAAAATCAAGAGCCGCATTGAACTATTCAATTCAAGAGAAATATCTTGATGAATTTTGAAGAGTTGAAAAGAGACTCGGTAGTGACCACCAACTACCGCCTCATATGAGACCGTGGCCAAGAATTACAAAGTAGGCTCAAGATAAGTATGGTAGCTTTGGTTTATGAATGATCTCATTCGAAGATGAGCAAACAACTCCCTTAAATCCTCATTAATGCCCAATTTTATCATATCTTGTTGGAAATAGTGTCTAGCTGACTTGAGGAAACTTTTTGCTTTTAACTTGAGTTATCGAGCATTTTGAATTGGGTTGGTGATTTTTGTTTTGGGTATAGGAGTGGGTTGTCAAGGTTGTGAGGTAGAGGGGTTAGGAGTGGATTCTTCAATTGTAATGTTGGTTTTGCGCTTCTTAAGAAGGTTCTTTACATGTTTAGACATGATGATTCTTCAAAAATACCAACTCAAAATTCAATCAAGCAACACAAAAAACACCGCAATAGCACCAACAAACACTTCCAGTTACCAAAATCACACCCCTTAGCCAAATTCACCAATCACACACTAAGCACTTCACTACCAAAATCCGAAAATTTCAACTTCTCAAATTCACCACAATTTTGCACAATTTTGCTACAAAAACAATCTACAATACAATGTGAGGCAATAACAATCATCAAAGAACACAAATAATCAACCAAAAATCAATATCAATCAACAAAATCATCAAAACACATACTACTACTATACACAACAAAAAAACAATTTAATTCTTGCAACAATATGATATAATAATGCAATTAAGAGTAAAGCAAGATGATTATACCATACAAGAAGCAAGATTCAACTACAATTAGCCACAAATTCCCTCAAGAACGAAAGGTCCCAAAATTGTTCAACAATGGATGAGAGAGATTGGAGATTGAAATGAATGAAAGTAGTGTGATTTTTGTTGAAAATGATAAATTTGAAGAAAGAGTTTGATGATTTTTGATGAAATTTGGACGATTAGATAATGAAATTTGATGAGAGTATGGTTAGGGTTTGTACGGTTTTGAGAAGGGGTGCGTTTTAATAATATGATAGGGAAGAAGGAGAAATGAGGAAAAGAAAGGAGAAAGAAGAAAAGGGGTCACAGCTCTGGGGTGCGCGATTGCGCTGCCTGGCAGCGCGCCCGTGCCAGTGTCGTGCGTGGCCGCGCCCCACCCTGGCACGCCTGCGCAGCTCGGCACTCCTCTTTTCTCGCTTCCTTAGTGCATTCACCTGTGGGCTCTTCGTTCAATATCATTCTAGGGCTATTGAACCCACTAAATATGGCAGTTTCAAAACATGTTGATAGTGGGTTCAACATCCTAAAATAATGATATCACCACAATGAAACCACTAAGTTCAAACTTTCATCAAATTATAGCACAATTTTCCATATCTTACCTCACTAAAATTTCTAACCCTTTTACCTCAAAATTCAATAAAGTCGAACATAATCACATTGAAAACCGCAAAACATCTTTCCATTGCTCATGCTCACTTGAAGTAATCCAATTCTCATGAAATTGACCTATCAATCCAAATAGAAAACAAGTGAAAGAAAAGAAAGAAACAAAAGAAAAAGAGTTAGAAATCCGGGTTGCCTCCCGGGAAGAGCTTGTTTAAGGTCTTAAGCTCGACCCATCCTCCAAATCATGGAGGTTCAAAAAGCACCACCTTATCCAAAGAGGTGGAGAGGGAAAAATCATTACAAATATTGTGAAAAATCAAATCATGAACCATGTCATCTTGAATCATAGAAACCGATTCATCTTTAGACTTCATCTTCCTCTTGTATTTCTTGGAAAATCTCTTTCTCTTCCTTGATTTCTTCTTCCTTGGATCCTTGAGATCCTCAGATTCACCTCATGAAAAACTATTTTTTTCTTCCTTTAGAGAAAGATCAAACCAAAAGGGCATCTCAAAGTCATCCTCAAGCTTCGAATGATCCTTGTCTTCTTCACTAAAAACCTTGCTTTCAACACTTTTAGGAACATCATCGCAAGCTACAAGCATATCATTAGTAGAAGATATAAACATGGAATAATTAACATTCAAATATAATGAGTTTATGCACATAATTCCTTCCACATAAGAGACACATGCAACGACTTGAGCGTAAAACTTGCCTTACTATCACAAACACACAAGGTAATCATGCTACCTTTCACATCTATTAAAGCACCCGAAGTTTCAAAGAATGGCCTCCCTAGGATGATAGGAATGTTTTCATCTTTCGCAATCTCTAGCATAATGAAACTAACGGGAATAGTGAACTTTCCTATTTTGAGGGGCACATCCTCAATTCTACCCTTTGGGAACTTAATAGAACGGTCGGCTAATTGAAGGGTCATGTTGGTTGAAAGGAGCTCACCTAACTTGATTTTCTTGAAAACGGAGTAAGGCATGATGCTAACACTAGCACAAAGATCACAAAGGGCATTTTGAAATAATTTCCCATTAATATTACAAGGAATAGAGAAATTTCCGGGATCTCTCATCTTTGGGGGCAAGTCATTATGGATAAAGGCACTAAAACATTTCCCCAAACTCACCGGTTCAACCACATTGCAATCTCTCTTACCGCTCAAGATTTCCTTAAGAAATTTAGAATAGTTAGGCATTTCTCTCAAAACATTGGCATCAGTGAAAGGAAAAGAGAGATGGATTTTCCTTAACATCTCGATAAATCTCCCAAATTTTTCATACAACTTGTACCTATTGAACCTTTTGGGATATGGAAGTCTCGGTTTGAAATCCTCATCTTGCTTCCTCTCTTTCTCAACACTCTTCTCATTAGAGTTATCACTCATCTTGCTAGACTCATCACTAATCTTTTTCTCTTGAACTTCCTGCTTGCTCACACTTCTTGACACCTCATTCTTATTTTCCTCACTTAAATCACTCCTCTTCACATCCTCCTTACTCATCCTAGAAACTCTCTCTTCTAGCACTTTCCCACTCCTTGTGATGATGGAATAAACGGGTTTCTTAGGATAAACTCTTTGAGAGGGTAATGAAGAAGGGCTAGCACAATCTTTCAAGGTATTAGCTAGTTGTGTGATTTATGTTTCAAGCATCTTATTGTGTGTAATTATCTCATTAAACTTTTTGTCACTCACCGACATGTAAGTGTTCAAAATCTTTGTTTGTTTCTCAAAGATCTCCACGAAGGTAGTCTTAGAAGACGGGGGTTGAGCATAAGGATTATCACCATTTCCTTGAGGTCTTGGAGTAAATCAGGGTGGGGGTCCCCTTTGGTTGTTGTTTTGAAAATTGCCCCGATTATAATTGTTCCAATTACCTCGGCTTAGATTGTTGCCAAATTTTTTGTGTTGGCCACCATTTTGGCCTTGATTTCCGTACCCTTGGCTTTGGTTTTGATTACTATAACCATGGTTGTTATAGTTACCTCGGAAACCTTGATTTCCTTGGTTCCTATAACCACAATTGTAGTTATCAAAACTACCTTGTTAGTGAGTATTCCTATTCCCAAAATTTCATGGTCCATGAAATCTCTGGCCATTATTATTGTGGGAAACAAATTTCACTTGCTCACAATCATTGTTTTCAACATCATCGTAATTTTTCAAAATCATTTGAACAACTAGAAAAGTCATGGTCATAAAACCCACTATAGACACCTATTTGTGTCTCTCCAAAACCAAACCTTGTGATGAGTACCTTTCACGTCGAATCATAATCGAATGAAGTGAAAGTGTGGAAAGTCTAGTGTTGCGGTTAGTTTTTTAATTCATTTCTTTCTCTCTGTTTTTGAAAACCTATTTTATGAAAAATAGGAAATCTAATTTAGTTTTATCAATGGAAAGGGTCCAATAATAGTATAGTTAGATTGGGTTCGAAAAGAGCTTTTTAACGATATATTATAAGCCAATTCCGATGAATAATGAGGAAGTTATGGCCAAATTAATAAACTGGGCCCGGTTTGATTTTTATATGCGGCCTAATGATCTAGAGGAGGGCCTATTATGATTTATCATTCCTAATGCAATTATTATTGATTATAGTCTTCAAGAATCTTCTAGAAGGTTCTTTTGAATCCTAATTTTAATTATTATTGATAAATTGAGTTTGAAGAGTTTATTTAGAATAAAAGAAGTGTTTTTAAGGAAATTACAGTTTTACCCCTCGTACGCTTGAATTTTATCGAAATAATAAAATGTGTGGAAAAACTATTTGCAGCGCCGTAACTACAATCAGTCGCCTGGCGTCACGGCAACACGTCTATCGCCTAGCGACAGGGGCGTGTTTGGCGACAAGGTCGTGTTTTATTCTTTTTGAAACTCTGATTCTTTTTTTTTTTCATATCTAGCAGATTTTCTATAGAAATAGCCTCCTAAAGCCTCCGTTTTCAATCACCAATTCTCACCAACTCTCAAAAAGAAATTCTTGATTCTCTCTCTCCCTTCTTCTAAACCAACCTTTTACAAACAACATTCCGCATTCACAAGGTCTACACACTCCTTGCCAAGTTCGAAGTTGCCTTCGCCCTAGACATGAAAGGTTTGGTATTTCTAAGGGTTTGGTCTCAAATCTAGTCTAAACAATCTCTATTTCAATTATTTAATTTAACGGCTATTTCCCCAAATGCCACTGAGCAATTTAAAAATTCACCAAATGCCATCGGATTTTTTCAAAATTCACCAAATGCCACCGAGTTTTAAAAAAATTCATAAAGTGCCATTATTGTCTAATGGAGTTAACTCCGTTAATAACTAGGGCTTAATCATGACACATGTGGACACGTGTCAGTCAGCTATTGGTTTAAAAAAATTAAAAAAAAAATTAAAAAAAAAAACTCTAAATCTTAACCCAAACCAGCCCCCACTACCATAAGCAACCACCCAAAGTTAACCGGCAGAATCCCCTAACCTCTTGTCGGAATCTGCCGGAACCCCCTAACCTCCCTCTTGAACCCATTGACCCCACCAAAACCACTTACTCCACTTAATCCCCTTTCCTCCTCCCGATAAATCACCCCAGCCACCGCAAGTCCGCAACCGTCTCACGCAATGCCCAGTTGCCTACAATTCCGCCTGCCCGACGACTACAACACCTTGAAGACGACCTACCGAAATTCGCCTACCCGAAACCCCCGTCGTGATCCTCACCCCAGCCCCCGCAACCACCTCACGCACCAACACGACGCATCACCATAGCCACCGAAATCGACCATGGAAACCCAAAATTGAACCCGACTATGGAAACCCTTCACCCTCAAACGGCCAAAAAATCGACCATGGAAATCCAGAATGGTCGATTTCTATGGCCGATTTCGTCGTTTTCAGGGTGGAGGATAAGAGTGGTTTTGCGCGGTGGTCATGCTGTTGTCAAAGCTCGTGCTCGCTGTTGGTTTTTGGGGTCGGGGCAGTTTGTGTGGGTGGTTTTGGGGGTTGGCGGTGGGTTAGGTGGGGTGTGAAAGGGCGGGCCGGCCGATATTTGGTGGTTAATGTGGTGGCCGGCCATTTTCTAGCGAGATAAGGGGAGGAACTAGGGTTTGGCGGTGGTGGGGTGGCTGGGAAAATTTTGGAGTTTTTGTTTTTAATTTTTATGAATTAAGATAAATGGACCAATTATATCATCACATGTGTCATGATTAAACCCCTAATGACTAACGAAATTAACGGTCGCTGGTCATTAATGGCACTCGTGAATTTTTATAAAACTGGGTGGCATTTGGTTAATTCTGAAAACTCCGACGGCATTTGGTGAATTTTTAAAGTTCTCAGTGGCATTTGGTGCAATAGTCGTTAATTTAATTGTTGATTTTATATTTTCCTTGAAATTACTAACGTGTGTATTTTGTGATTAGAAAGAGATACGAGGTATCCAAGTAATTGTTTTATTGATATTATCATATAGAAATCATGTTTAGATTGTAATTTTGATTCCTAGTATCATGTTAGTATGCTTTTTTTAGTATGATGTTTAGGGTAAAGAATAAGTTTCTTAATTAAATCAATTATGATTTTTATGATGCTTCCTATTTCTTTCCTAATATTCATGTTAGTATCATGTTAGGGCTATATATTAGATCTTTGTTGTATATTGTCATGCTAGGATTTTTTATTAATCTTGTTAGTATCATGTCTAGGATCTTGCTATTAATATTATGCTTTAACATGATTTATTATAATTATGATTATAATTATGATTATGAATATAATTATTTTTGTGTCGAATTATATAATTTAACGTAATTTTTTAATTAGCGAATTGTTTCGAGTAATTTGTTATTTAGCGAGTTGTTTCACGTAATTTGTTTATTTACGAATGATTTTACTTAATTTGTTAATTTACGAATTATTTCATGTTATTTGTCAATTGACGAATAACTTATATATAATTTGATTATTATGTTGCTTGATGTCTATTTTTATTGCTTGATCACACCATTTATGCATGTTTAATGGGAATTGGTACTTGTAATCACGCTGAATAAGATAATTAATAATCTTGTGTAGGGTTAATTTGATTATAATTCAAGTTATCGCCAATAATAGATTTGTTTGTGCATTAATATTCAACCAAAAACAGATAAACAGGTTTAGGGTAAACCTATTGACTGCATGTTAGTCAGAAAGCGCACATGAATACGAAAAGAATAAAGTAGAGGTCTATTATTAGGGCAGGTTCAATCTCTTTTAGGTTAGTTAGTACCTTCATCCCCGAACTACCAGTCATGGTTCAAGACCTATTGGAGTTGTTGATCTCCTAGATCGTTAAGGGTGTAACCTTCACCCTGTGAACGGTTTACAAGCTCCTAAAACTTGTTAGCGACTCTTTTTGCTCTATCTTCCTTCCCTTTGGACGCCACCATACTTAAGTGTATGATCACAATGGGGTTCATGTTTTGGGTAATGCTTGAAATATTTCCTACAGTTTTTGGCGACTCCACTGGAGAAAATTTTTTATTTTAATTCATAAAATTTATTTCACCAATGATTTAGAATGAGTGGATGAGACTCGAAAAGTTCTAAGTATTTCATGTGGGTAATTTTGTTTAACCTTATTGTCATATGCAAAAAGATCTGATTGGAAAGACATCCGTAATGAGTTAAAAACATAGGATTTTTTACACGTAGGAAATTTGAGGAATATCTTTCGTAACTAGGATTGAAATAATGCTGGCGAAAAACTAGAAAATTTTATTGAACACAAAATGCTGCCGAGGCATGTAGGAACTTGCGTCTAGCAAACATAGTCTGTCGCCGATGATATGGCTCTGTCGCCGAGCGACAATTCTGTCGCCAAGCGACAGGGCTAAATTGTGGCGACGGTCTGTGTTGGGTGGCGCTGAGTTCTTCCAATACCGAGCCAGAAATATGAGGTTTAATTTCGACCAGTTCTAGTACTGTTGGCTCGTTTTCTACTTCCTGATTGAGTTTTTCTCTTTTTTCTAGAAACCCATATGTGCTCTACATGGTTACCAACGAAACCCTTGGATTACTTAGTTCCTATAACCACTATTTTTGGTTATAATTATCGTAGCTCCATGGTTGTGATAGTTCCTATTTCCAACATTCTTTTGAGCATTAACTCTAGATCCAAAATCACTATTTTCAACATAATTTACATGCATATTTTCATTTTCATCGTATTCATCACATCCATCACAAGGATCATTTGGACAATTAGACGCATCATGATCATTTCTTCCGCATAAATCAACAAGCCAAACATTCTCTAATCATGCAACAAGAAGTGAAAAGAGGGTTAGAGTAAGAAGATGTACCTCTCCCCTTTAAATTGGGAGGAAAGATCTTGTGCTTGTGAAGATGAATTTTCAAGCTTAGCTTTGATAGAAGCCACCTCCTTCCCTAAGTCCGAAAGTAGAGTAGACAATTTTTTATGGCATTGAACTTGATTAACCGAGGCACACTCGTTTGCTGACTCTTCTCAACCTTTTGCTGTAAGGAATAGTTTCAAGCTTTAAAATCCCACTGTGATCAATACACAAAAGTAGGTGGCGTCCAAAAGGGAAGAAAGATAGAGCAAAAGAGTCGCCAACAAGTTTATAAGGAACTTGTAAACTGTTCACGAGGTGAAGGTTACACCCCTTAACGATCCAAGAGATCGCCAACTCCATAAGGTCATGAACCAAATAAGGGTCCGGGGATGAAGGTACAAATCCAACTAAAAGAGATTGAACCTGCCCTAATAATAGGCCTCTACTTTATTCTGCTCGTATTCATGTGCGCTTTCTGATTAACATACAATCAATAGGATTAACCCTAAACCTGTTTATCTATGTTGGTTGAATATTAATGCACAAATAAATCTATTATTGGTGATCACTTGAATTTATAATCACAATTAACCCTAACAAGATTATAAATTATCTTATTAAGCGTGATTGCAAGTACCAATACCCTTTAAAATGCAATAAAGGTGATCAAGCAATAACTATAAAATAATCAACATCATTAATAATCAATAATATCAACCATAATCATAATCATCATAATCATGTTAAAGCATAGCGAGATCCTAGGCATGATACTAACAAGATTAATAACAAATCCTAGCATGTCACTAAACAATAAAAATCAAAGATTTAACCCTAACATGGTACTAACAATCATAAATATTTGGAAGAATATAGGAAGCATCACAACAATCATATTTGATATTAAACCTTATCAATGAGCATATTATCAATGAGCATTTATAAACCTTATCTCATTTATTGCTTTGATTAGTTAGTTCATGCTTGCTTGATTTGATTTTGATGTTTGATCTTTTATTAGTGTACTTGTTCTTCATAGATTATTAATTCTTGTTTTCTTTAGTTGTTTGTGATTAGATGATGTTTGAGTAGTTTTTTGGCTAGGGATAGGTGAAACTTGTATGATTGATTGATTGTGCTTAATTTGGGGATTGTGTTGATTAATTTTTAAGATTAAAGTGACTAGTGGAAGTTATGAATTGATGTGTGTAATTAGATTAGGCCTTATGAATTATGCTAGATTGCATTGTAGTTTCTAATGATACGGACCATTGATTTAGGAATTGGAATTGTCGATTGAGCTTGATTAGTCATGCTCCTAGTTAGAGTTTGTCGTAGTTGTCGCTAGTTTGGCCTCTAGGAGATACCTTGTTGACTCTTGTAATTGAGCTTGCCATTAGTTCACAACCATTAACTTGCGTGTATTTCTGAGTTGCTACAATTGTTATGATTACTTGTTGATCCCCGTTCCTAGTGTTTTATTTGTTTGGTTATTCGTTTTGTTAGTTGGTTAGTGTTTACCTTTAATACTTATACTTCGACCTAGCTTAGGCGCATATTGAGAGCGCTTGAACATTACCGTTCCTTTGGGTTCGACCCTTGACTTGCCTCTATACTAGTATTTAGGTTGGTTGAGTGTGTATATAAATTTAGTTTGACCGAGGGAGGATTAGTTTCAACGACCTCGTTCCACCTCTCGTCAAAACTCTAGCTTAGAACTTCACAAACCAACTCAATTGACAAATTCAAGCCGCAAATCAATCGTCCGTATCAAAGTGAACTCACAATGCAATCTAGTGCACCAATTGAAGTTAGTTACTCTTCAATTAATAACACACATGCTTACATAATCAATTAACCAATTTAATCACAAGATTAACTTAATCAATTTTCCCCAATTAGTATTGATCATTACTCATATATGATTCACCACCACCCCCAAGTAAACTACTCACAATCCATGGAAGAATTCAAGATCAAAACTAAGCTAATCTACAAGTTCATCATCATTAATTAATTAATAAACTAAATTCAATCAC
Organism: Chenopodium quinoa; assembly: GCF_001683475.1. Classification (NCBI taxonomy): domain Eukaryota; kingdom Viridiplantae; phylum Streptophyta; class Magnoliopsida; order Caryophyllales; family Amaranthaceae; genus Chenopodium; species Chenopodium quinoa. The sequence goes on from NW_018744108.1 coordinate 32,454, forward strand.
TAATCAATTAAACTTGAACAATCAACAAACGATTGAAATCAAAAGCTATAGATTACATTAAAGTAGAAGAAATCCTTACAAACTTTGGTGAAATCAGTAGAAATTGTGCTTAGAGTCATCAATCATCAATCATCAATCATCAATCATCAATCATCAACCATGAACTTCTCTCTCTAAAAACTAGAGTTTCTCTCTCTTAAAATTTCTCTTCTAATCTCTTATTATCTTTAATTGAATCTTTCTTATTCTCCCACTAAAAATAGGAGAAAAGTTTATATAAAGTAAAACTAAAAAAGAAAAATTAGTTAGATCGTCAAAAATAAACTCGTACAAGCGTGGCCTTCTTCAAGAGAGAGCGCGGCCACGCTAAAATGGGTACGAAACAGGGAGAGAAGGTGGCGCGCCTGTGCCAGGGCTACGCTCGCCCGCGCCACCAGGCTGCGCGGCCGCGCCATAGTTGTGTGCGCCTGGGAATAGGGTAGCCCCTTTCACCATCATTTTGATGCTCCTCGCGCACTCCACTCAATGCTCTTGATATACACGGTACATGGTAGACCCATAATCACCTCGATGGTGGGTTCAACACGAGAATTTGCACCCCCACGACTTGAATGCAAGACCTAAGGTCAAATGGAACTTGCACTTCTCCATGCTTGAACTTCAAATGGAGAACACTAGGCATCCTAATCAATGCCAAACTTGGGAAGGGGTCTCGGGGATCTTTGGATAACGACCATAACCTAAAAAATGAAAGAAAACAAACAAATAAATGGGAAAAAGACAAGAAAAACCAATAAATGCATGAAAATGGAAATCAACTAAAGAAATAAAGATAAAAACTAAGGAAAAATTAAAGAAAAGAACTATAAAAGAAATCTAAAATAATCCTACAAGAGAACAAATGAGTGCCATAAATGACACTCATCAAATTCCCCCAAGCTAAACCATTGCTCGTTCTCGAGAAAAATTAAACAAGCAAGAATAAGGATGAAAGACTAATTGAAAATGAAAAAAAAACATACGAAGAGAATATACACTAAGACTTACTTTCGTAGGAATCACGTTTTGTTTTTAGATACAACAAGCCCTTTAAACCCCTAGATCACTCTAGAGGATGAGTAAAGGTCTCATAAGGGTTTCTAAAGAGGTTAACTCGTAACTCTCAACAAACAAGCATGAGGCAAATCAAAAAAGTAAAAGAAATAAAAAGAAAATTAAAATCAAAACCTTTAGGAATTGAACTCTTACAAAATGACTACACTTCAAATGAATAAAAAACTTTCTTAAGCAAATTGGGGTATGCACGTTCTTAGATATCCGAAGTTGATTGAAACATAGAATATGCTAGGCTTACAGAACTAGTTATCACAATCCACCTTCATCTCATTTGATCTTACCGCGTTCTCCCTATAGTACTCAAATCTCCCTCTAGTGAGTTTCTCAATAGCTCCTCGAAGGAGCCGAAAAAGAACACATTTTTGGCTACTTGACATCTTGACTTTGCATCCCCTATCTTTAGGCTTTAATTCATAATGCCCTCCCTCGATATGTGACTCAACCTCTAGGTTGAAAGGTCTTTCCTAATGGTTGTAACGTAAGGGCAAAAAGGGTGAGGGTAGGCTTAAAATTTAGAATTTGGCGGTATTCCTAATTAGTGAAGAAAAAGGGTGATCAAACATTCTCCTCATAACCAAGTAATCGCAAACAAAAACA
>NW_018744109.1:0-21714 GCF_001683475.1 Chenopodium quinoa
CTCTCTAGGTGAGAGTGTTTAATGTTGGTAATCTGCTTTGTTAGCGAGATCAGCCGGTTATTAGTGTGTTCCGTAACGTTTCCGTTCTGTTCTGTTCTGTTCTTTCTTAATGAGGATTAATTAAGTATTTATAGTCTTGAGAAGCGTGCCACTCTCTAGGTTTAGGGTAAACCTAGGGCTGACCGGGCCTCTAAAACAGGATTGGGCCTTGTTGGCCGGTTTTTCCCATTTGGCATGGGTGGACACGTGGCGTGTCTCAATTGGTCCGTAGAGGACGTATCTGTGATTGACACGTGGCAGGCTCCTATTGGCCTACGTGAAGGACACGTGGCGGAACCTGGTTGGTCCACTTGTCAGACGGTGATTGGTGGATAAAAATCCCCTAATCACCAAGCATCATGCATAGACAAATGACAAAATCTACCATTATTCATGCCCTCAACCATTCCCCTAGTATACTCATTCATGCCCCAATAAGCTATACCACAAGCATCACTAAGAGAACACCCATGGTAACTAAGAAAACCATCTAGTCTTTCAAAGTAAGCATAGAAGGGTTCACCATCAAATTGAAGAAAAGATAAGCATGCCATTTTTATACAAAGAACAAAGAAAAGAAAACAAAATCAAATAATATACAAGAACCTAGCTAATCTAATCAACACAAACTAATGAACGCCTTAGTCTCCGGCAACGGCGCCAAAATTTGATCGAAGGTGGTTTGGGTGGCTGCGTGGTGGTGTGCGACTGTTGCTGTTGGTGTTAGGGAGCATGTTGTTTGACTCAAATCTCGGACCTTGAACCCGATCGACCAAGGACCCGAAAACACCTACAACCAAAAACAACACGAGGGGATGATCGAGAACAAAATAAAAATAAAATAAAGATAAAATAAAGTAAAGTAAAATACTAAAACTAAAAGAAATTAAATAAAATCAAAAGAAAATAAATAAAATAAAATAAAGAAAACAAACTTGAAAATAAAAGAAAAATAAGAGGAAAACGAAAAGAAAATTATTAACAAGAATTTAGACTAAGAACATAAGAAACATAAAATAAATTACAAAATTAAACTAAAAACTATAAAATACTCAAATAAAAAGATAAAAGACGAGAATAATCAAAATAATAGAAATAAAGGATAAAATGAGCTTAATTATTGAAATAAGCCGGAAAAGTATTCAATAAACACCCATAAAAAATGACATAAAAGTCACTTATCAAACTCCCCTAAGCTAACCTTTTGCTTGTCCTCGAGCAAATTAACATGAAACACAGGAGAAGGAGAGTGATTTATTCAAGCAAATCTAAGACACTAAAGGGGACAAGAATGTACACTAACTCACTTTCGTAGGAATCATGGTTAATTTTAGCAACTAAAGACAAGCCCTTTAAACCCCTAGATCGCCCTAGAGGGCGAGTGTGCTCTCGTGAGGGTTTCCTAAGATTTTAACCCAAAACTCTAGATAAAAACCAAGGCAAGGCAATAAAAAGAAAAGAAAAAATATAAAAAGAGAAAGAAAACACAAATTCATATTTGGACTAGAGATAGGAACAAGCACCAATGAATGCTAACCTTTCTAAATAGACAAATGTATGCACGTTCCAAGATGTCAATGGTTGATTGAAACATAACATATGCTAAGCATAGAGAACTAATGGGGACACAATCCACCCTAGCCCCAACCAATCGGGCCGCGTTCTCTCCACTAGCTTCAAATCAACCCTTAAGCTAGTTTCTCATGATTCCACGAAGGAACCGGAAAAAAAAGTTAAAGAAATGAAAAACTTTGAGAAGGTAATCCCGACATCTCAACTATGCATACTCTCTCCATAGGTTTGAAGTCTATCTCCCTCCACCGTTTTTTGACCCAACCCCACTAAAGTCTAAAGGTCTTTTATTGGGTTGTAACGTAAGGCTAAGGGTTAAGGCGGTGTAAAAATTTGTGATATTTCCTAATTGAAGCAAAAGAGTGGCCTACTCTCAAAAACAAACTCAAGAAGTCACAAAATATCAAACAAAAATACCAATAATGCCATCTCCCCCAAGCTTATTCAACACTAACACAATATATACCAAAACCGAGGTAACGCTCCATCTAGAATCACCAAATTCTCGGCCTTTGGATTAATTGAAGGGATTGTGGCCGTCCGATCTTCATTAAAATCACGTGAAAAGCTCGTGATTGACCCACATTTGCGCGCCCGCACAGAAGTCGCGCACAGGTTGTGCAAAGCTACTTCCTTAACTCGATTTTGGACTACAATTTGTGCGCTTTATAAATGGGCTGCGCGGCAGCGAATTGGTTGTTCTGTGAGTTTGGGTGTTGGGAAAATTGCGTGGCTTAATTGGTGAGTAATTGGGTTATATTTTAGTGGTCGATTGTGGGTGAAAGGCTAGTGGTTGTTACGGGGGGTGATTGGTGGTTCAGGTGGTTTGGGCGGCTGCGTGGTGGTTGATTGGAGTTGCGGGGTGTTGGTGGTGATTTGGGTGGTTGTTGCGTGAAGTGAGGGAGCAGGGGAATTGGTTGTTGCGGTGGTGTTGGTGGTTCAAGTGGTTTGGGTGCGCTGAGTTGAGGTGGTGCGGGAAGGGTGAGGTGGCTGGTGGAGATTTGTGATGTGAGGGATGTTGCGGGGTTGCTGCTGTAATTGATGCTGGTGGTGGCTGCTCTGTTGCGCGGTGGTGGTAAGGTGGGCTGGTATGAGTTGCGGCTGGCAGCAGGGGGAGTGTTGGTGGTGATGCTGGAATGCGTGGTGGTTGGAGGTGTGGGAATGCGTGAGTGATGATTAAGGGCAGCAGGGGCTGCTGTGTTGGTTGTGGTAGGAGGTGGTTGTTTTTGTTGTTGTTGCGGTGGTGGAATTGAGGGAGCAGGGGAGTTGGCTGGTGGTTTGCGTGGTGGTAGATTGAAGGTGAGTGGTGGCTGTTGTTTTGTGTGGTGAAGGGGGCTGCAGTGGTGGAGCTGGGGGTTTGGGTGGCTGTGTGGTGGTGTGCGGTTGTTGCTGTTGGTGTTGGTGTTGTTGGGGGAAAGCAGGGAGCATGTTGTTTGACTCAAATCTCGGACCTTGAACCCGATCGACCAAGGACCCGAAAACACCTACAACCAAAAACAACACGAGGGGATGATCGAGAACAAAATAAAAATAAAATAAAGATAAAATAAAGTAAAGTAAAATACTAAAACTAAAAGAAATTAAATAAAATCAAAAGAAAATAAATAAAATAAAATAAAGAAAACAAACTTGAAAATAAAAGAAAAGTAAGAGGAAAACGAGAAGAAAATTATTAACAAGAATTTAGACTAAGAACATAAGAAACATAAATAAATTACAAAATTAAACTAAAAACTAATAAAATACTCAAATAAAAAGATAAAAGACGAGAATAAGCAAAATAAATAGAAATAAAGGATAAAATGAGCTTAATTATTGAAATAAGCCGGAAAAGTATTCAATAAAACACCCATAAAAATGACATAAAAGTCACTTATCAAATGCTTCAAGCACCAAGTCTCCTACTTTGGCTGAGGTTTGTATAGAAAAGAGTGATGGTGTTGAATGCCATACTTTTTGTAACAATTCTTTACATTCTCCTTGAAAGTGAGTTCCATTATACTAATCATTTCATGTGGGACCCCATATCAAAAAATAATGTTCTTTCGATAAAGAATGCTACATGTTTTGCTGTGAGCTTGGCATATGATTTTGCTTCAACCCATTAGTGAAGTAATCAATTGCTACTAATATGTATTTCATGGCCTCCTGTTCCTGGAGGAGTAATTCTTCTAATAATATCTATTCCCCGTATTGAGAATGGCCATGGTGATGTATAAGTGTAGAGGAAGAGATGGAGGAACATGTTGCAAGTTAGCATATATTTGGCATTTAGGGCATCTTTTGACATATTGATGACAGTCCCTATTCATGGTAGTCTAATAATACCCTTCGCGCATTATCTTTTGGACTAGCATTTTGTCATTTACGTGCGTTCCACATACCCCTTCGTGGACTAATTATCAATATCCCTTTGGGCTTCCTTTTAACCTACACATAAAAGAGCTCGACCTTTAGGTACCCTTTTGTGTAACTCGTCACTAATGAGTACATATTGGGAAGCCAAAAGTCTTAAGGCATGGGATGGATATTCTCCCTTTGTGACATAAAAGTGAACGAAAAAACCAAAATAACTTATAAATATGGAAAATAAAAGAAAACTAGAATGATTATATGAAAATTAGCAAGAAAATATAAAAAAAAAGGAATTAAAAAGCTACTCTATTGAGCGCCATAAATGACACTCATCAAAGATCCTAGGTATGATACTAACATGATTAATAACAAATCATACCATGTCACTAAACAATAAAGATTAAAGCTTTAGACCTAAACATGATACTAGCATGATAGAAGAAATAGGTAGCAACCTAAACATGATACTAGAAAGCAATAAATGGCATCATAACATGATACTAGGAAATTAAAATAATCTAAACATGTTTTTTAAAATAAATTAAGCAATTGAATTAACTCACTTTGTTTCCTCGTATATCTTTCTATCAAAGCAATACACATGTTAGTAACTTCAATAAAAATATTAAACTAAACAATTAATGCAAATAATTAAAATAGGGATTTTGGACAAAACCCTTAGAAATTATCAACCTTTCACGTCTTGGGTGAAGGCAACTTCGAGATTATTTATGTGTGTCTAAGACTCGTGAATGCGGTATTGTGTTTGAAATAATCTAGGCATAGAAATCAAGAAAAGAGAAAGATTGAATGGGCTTCTAGCTTAAAGATAGAGAAAATTAGATGATTGTTGATGATTCAAAACGGGGAAATAACACCCCTATTTATATAAGAAAAATCTGGAACGAGAGAAAAGAGTTTGAAATCAACTCAGAGTAAAACTGGTCCTATCGCGACGCGGTGGCTCTATCGCGATGCGATAGGCCTATCGCGACGTGATAGACTCGTTTAAATTTCACCTCGTTCTATAATCAATGACGTGAAAGATACTCATCACTGGTTTGGTTTTTGGGGGGACACAATCAAGGTGTCTATAGGTAGATACATGACAAAATATAAAAAACAAATGTCAAGACAACGTCTGCAAAAATTAGAAACATACGTCTCTCGGCATGGTACTCAGACCACTAGCGGAGAGAAACACCTCATTCTTTTGAAAATCCATATGGGGTACCCAATTCTTCGGTACTAATTATTTGTGTCCTATCATCCAAGGGCTCAGTAGTTGTTTTTAAAAACTCCGGGTCCATTATATCTGTCCAGGCTTTTTCTAGAAATGCGAGGGAGGGCACAAATCTTCTCTAGGAGAGCGGGTTCTTTATTATACCGGTGGGAGGAACCGGTTGTGTGATAAAGATGTACAAGAGACCAAGTAAAACTTATCTTCCCAGTTGGACCACTTGGGGGTTTTTTTCTAGGCATCATCATATATTCCGGGTGTGTGGTCAAAGTGTACCACGCCTCCTAACCATATAGGGCCCTACTCATGTAGTGCATATGGGCAAATGCCTTAAAGCTCGGCTCTAAAAACTGCATCTCGCAGGCGGTAATATAGCAAAAAATATTCATCCATGAATTGTGTGTGAGTTGCCATACTCCTAACTCATACCTCTTCAGTGTCCTTTATGGAGAGGAAAGCGGTGTCCAGCTTTGAATGTCGCCTCATAAAAGCCGAAGTAGTTGTTATTATGCTCAATGTCATACTCCTACACTACAGTCGCCTCCGCAGGTGGAACTCTTATTTCTCAATTGTGCCCAAAGGGGCACGTGTCTTTGAAAGATTCAATGCTGGCCTCCAAGGTAATTTATACCCTTGAAATCTATGTGTATTTTAGATTGGGTTGGTGATGGATGACCTTAGACCGTCTCTCGAGCTCCATCGTCGGTATCCGCCTGATCGGAGCCTATTGCTTCATATCCTGATCGTTGTGCGGCTTCCTCACTATTCTTCGGATCTAAATTCGTTTGAGTAGAAGCATAGATGAACTCTTCATCGTCTAAATCCTCTAAGATCCTATCATCCCTAGGAGTGGTGAGGGAACCTTGAGGATAACCCGCTTTCTCATTCGACCTTTCATACTCCCCATCCGGAGTAATCTCATCAGCCGACACTTCCAATGTGCTAATCTGCTTTAGCTTGGTAGTCCGTTTATTTTACCCTTGCCATTGTTTCCTGCACAGACATAGAGATAGTAGGATTCGAAGATGAGAAGAGCAAGTCCATAAATCCAGAGACAACACCCCGTCCTAGACTATACCGTACCAGGAGACTGGCTTACTACTGTCCTAGGCTGTGCCATGTGTGTTGATGGTGAATCCATTTATTGAAAAACTATATAAATAAAGAGAAAAAAAAATTAAAAGATTTGAGAAGAGGAGAGTTTGTTACGTCAATGTAGTTTTCATAACAGTCTCAAGCGCTAATCGGCTGTGTCAACGATAATGTAAACGGAAAATTTCGCGAAAAGCTTCTAACAGGTGGTGATTAGAGTCTCTCTCTTTCTAAAAACATCTCTTTCTCTCTCTACACTTATGAAAATGTTAAAGATGAGAGAGGATGAGGGGAATAAAATCTTATTAAAAGAGGGGTAAATGAGGGGCATCCCCGTAATTTCCTAGAAGGTAAACAATATTAATGAACCCCAAGATAACACGTGTCATAGCCGCACGTGACATCACCCTATGAGGGGCAAATGTTTTAGATAAAAATACCTTTGCAACGTGGCCTACTTAGAGAGGGACACATGTCATCCCAAGAAAGGTCAAACATGGACCACTCACCTGTTTAACACGAGGCACCCTAAGATGGTAAAGGAAATTGCAGCCTTTAGGTCCCAATTCCCAAGAACGTCGTAAAATAGCGCAGCCATTAGGTTAAGGTCACCTAATGAAGGGCACATTTTCCAGCAACCATATAAAAAGGGAGATTTCCCAATTCTTAGAGGACGTTCATTCATTGCTCTCGAAAACAGAGAAACAACTAATATTGAAATCCGAGAAGAAATTTACTTTTCCACATCGTTTTACTCCAAACCTTGACTAACTTGATCGTCAGAGGCGGAGCTACCACCAACCGAAGCTTCCGTAATTTGCAGGTACAGACGACATAAATTCATTCTTAGTGTTATAACTCTCCCGAAGGACACAGAAAACTCCCCGAATCAAAAAACTTTGTTTTATAAATTTTCTATAAATATATTATTTTGCCATATCTAAATTGCTGTAACTACATAATTTAATTGCATATTATACAAGGTAGTAATCAATTTGTGATAAAAAAAATAAAAACAAAAGTAGTAATAAGTTGGCACGTAACTAGACGGGTAGGCGGGTAACTGGGCGGGTACACGGGTATAACATCAAATCCACCACCTACCCGCTACCCACGATGGTATGGCTTTTTTTTTTTTAGCCATACCTGCCTAACTTACCCACCAAAGTTGGACCCATACCCTCTCCAACTGAGGTGGGTACAGTGCGAAACCCACATTTTAATACTCACCTGCTATCCCTGTCAAAACTATAGTTTACAAACTAGAATACTACATTTTACAAGTATTTATTTTATCAATTGACAACCCTTAAAATTAACTAAATTCCAAATCTGTACTAATATTTAATAACAAGAATTTTTGTAAACATTTTGTGCTGCCACGTGTCCCACTCTTAATTGTACACTTTTTTTTTCTCTTTTAATTATTTATTCGTTCATTTGTTTATGTTGTTCACTGAAAAAACACTTGGTATTTTGTGATTATCCTCTTTACAAACATGAAGTTAGTTTTCTTTCAAAAATATAATGAACGGTTCACTTATGTCTCTTGGTTGGTTATATCAATTTCTTACTACCTCCGTTACATTTAAGTTACAACTTTGAGGTGCATCACGGATCCTAAGTCAAAGTTTCTTAATGTTGGTTATGGCTTGGGATAAAAGGGTATGTGATTAAAGAGGGGAGATATAAAATCAACTTGATTTATCAACCACCCAGGCAACTAACCACACCAGGCCACCACCACCAGAACCCAATTGAACCAAGACATCCACTACCACTGACACCACGAAAACCCCAAGACCACCACCACCACTACCTCTACCGACACCACCGAAGCTCCCTATATCCAAAGCACTAATCGACACCACCAAAAACCTAGATTACTAATCGACACCACCAAAATCGCCACCACCTAAACCTAGAACACCACCAAACACCACATCATTGAAAAAACCCACAAACCCATGAAAATAACATAAACCACCCATAAACCCAAGGAAATCACCCTAACAACCCACCCACAATCACCAAATCCACCCACAAAACCACTAAAAATCACTGACACCGCCCACAAACCCATGAAACCCTTAAATCTAGACCACCCACAAACTTACAAAAAAAATACATCTATGAAACCCATGAAAACTAGCACGTGTTGCTTCCCTTCTTTCTGCAAAACCATCATAGCCACAACGACAACGTTGCTGCTGGTAGTGCCTGCATAGTCAGAAATCAAATGGAGATGGAGATGAGAGAGAAATAGCCAAGTTGGGTAGAAGGAGGTAGAATGTTTAAGAACAAGGGTCTTCATTCATCAGATATGATGAATTAATGAACATCTATGAAATTAATTGAGGAAAAATAAATATGGTAGGTGGGAAAATGGGTTAAATTCTCGTGTGAGTTTGTTAGATTAACATTCAGATTAAGTTGTTAGTGTAATTTATTAATATCTAAGTGAATGTTTAGCTTTTAAATAAGGGTAATATTGACATTTCTAACAAAAAAGTACCAAAAAGGAAAGATTTGGGAAAGTTGCAACTAATACTAAGCATCCAAATATAGTAAAAGTTGCAACTAAAACTTAACGGAGGTATTATATTATATGAGACAAATGAGTAAAAAATTATTAAGTACTATTTACGTGGAAATATGAAAAATCTATTAACTATTACTAAAAACAGAAATTTGGTGACATCATACACCCCTTCCTTATCCTACGTGTCTCTTCCTCATTAAAAATTTCCCGCCAATTTAATATGTGATGTCATGAATGGTTTTTTTTTTAATCTACACTTTATACATATACCTTGGATAATACCAATATAATTTATTTTTTAAATACGTTCAAAAAAATTCTCCTCTTAATATGGCTTTTCCTTATATCTTCCATCTTCTTGATTTATATTTTACTTTGCGTTATAATTTTTTTTAGTTTTAAAATTTTGTGATACTTTTATATAAACTAGAATCACAACTTTAGTTTATTTATTTATTTATACTTTTGTATATATTTTGCAGGTTGTTCGGTTAATTTGTGAATTCAAGAATATAGGCATCATCAATTGCTAGATTGAGTTGTTGAGGTATGTTTTATAATTTTTGTTCGAAATTTTATTTTCGTTTGTTTGGTTGTAAGAAGTTGTAAATATTGTCGTGATTATCGAAAAGATACAAGCAATTAAGATCCCATTTATTAGAAGAGTAGTCATAAAGAAGTCGTATAAGAAATTAGCTTTGATGGTGTAGTTATTTCAGGAATTTAAATTTATCATAATTTATTTGTAAAATATGATACCTATATTGATTAAATTTATGCCATGGATTGAATATGATGTTAAATACAATTTTATTAATGTTTTTCCACGTGTAGTACCATTTTTTTTTATTTGACATATCCAATTTAATTACTTGAATATGTAGTTGTGTACTGTGTAGTATATCTTTCCACCATTAATGGATACACTTACTTGGATGGGTCTTGCTGTCTATCATGCTGGTGTTCAAGGTTCCCTCTCCTTTTTTTTTTTTTTGAATTTTAAAATTAAAGCATATATATCTGTTTTTTATCGATTGATGTGGAAAATATGATCAGGGTTTGTTAGTATAGTATTATGTTAATTTAAATTTGATATATTAAACTCTAATTTTGGTTAGGTATCTTTTTTTGTTATAAATTAGGTGAAATTTTTTTTGGGGATTTTGAATTTTTATTTTGCAATTTTTTACCAGATAATTCAAATCCTAGAATTAATAACAAAATTTGAAGGAAACCCTAATGTTATAAGTGATACTCATAGATGCAATATGTTGTTATTTTAATTACTTGATTTTATAATAGAAAATTATCTATATTGTTGCATATAATTCTGGATTGGTACTAGGGTACAAAAAGAGTATTATAATGACTAGCGGTAAAACCTAGGTTGTTGGAAGCTAGATTTCCCGGCCAAAACAATATTTATAAAGCTAAACCAACCCAAGATTTAAGGTAAGTCTAGGTCGAATCGCAAGGGAAGGGGGGAGTACTAAGGTTGATGATAAGCTATTCCGAAGACTAAGGGTGTGGGTTGGTCTACACTAATGGAATCAAATCAATCAAACAAGATCGAATAGAAATCAATATCAAAACACTAGGGAACTTAGGATCCACATGCATTGATAACAATCTTGCTAATATGAGAGAATTCAATCAACAAAGCGATGCGAGGAAAATGGAACAGCAATCAAGATCACTCAATAGGCTATTTCCTAGGGTCAAGCTAGATTTCTCTACAAATGACTTCAAAGGAAAATCACAAATCGAGATCAAATGAAATAATAGCATCCAAATAAATTGTTCGTGTCATTGAAGGATATTATGCAATCTAGCATGATTATAAAGGTTAGTTACTCCTCTTCTAACCAAGCACATGCACAAATTTCATTAACCAATTTAATCACATCAACAATTCAATCAAAAACCCCAATTTAGCATTAGATTAACACCAACACATGCTTCACACATTCCCTAGCAAATCAACTACTCACTAATCATGGTGAAATTGAAATGCATAACAAAAGGAATCATAAATCTCATCATCAACATTGTAATTCAAACTTCAATAATCAAACTCAAGCTAAACAATAGAAATTCAATAATATAACAAAATCAAACATCAAATTGCATTGAAAAGTAAAGGATTCTTACAAAACTTTGATCAATATCAAAGAAGAATGAAGATCTAAATATCACAATCATCAAACACCAAGCTTCTCTCTCTAAAATCAAGAGTTTCTCTCTCAAAAAATCTAATCAAAATCTAATTCTAATTCTATTTTCTAATTTCTTCCTCTTCATTTTCTCTTTAAAAAATGAAGGAATATCTATATATAGTAAAACTAACTAAAGGAGAAGTTAGTTAGACGTTCAAAAAGGACCTCAAAGAGTGGCGCCTCACTCATGTGTGCGGCCGCTACAAAAAGGGTACAAATTAGGAAGAAGAGAGTTGCGCGGCCGCTCCTTTCTCGTGCGCGCCCGTGCCTAGGAGAAGGGGAGCCCTCCTAGCGCAGCCGAGCTTGTCCTCGTGAGCTCCAAATGAGACATGATGCTATAGGCAGTAAGTTAGAGCACTTTTGGTGGGTTCGATATCACTCTTTCATGCCCACATGGAATGAGGGCGTAAAATGAGGAACTTGCACTTGGACTCCTGCTTTTGGGCTTCAAATGGAGAAATGTGGACAACTCTTTGGCTTGAAAACTCTGAGAAGGGCACACTCTAGACTCTCGAACATCTCCAACTTCCTATAATCAAAGAAAATCAAACAGGTAAAGAAGAAAAAGCAAAATACACTAGACAACAAGAAAATAAGAAAACATCTAAGGAAAATGCAAAGTAGAGAAAATATAAGCAAAACTAGAGAAAAGGAAGTAAAAGAGATACAAAAATTATGAAAAATCATCCTAAAAGAAGATAAATGAGTTCCATATATGAAACTCATTAAACTCGCCCAAGCTAAACCTTTGCTCGTTCTCGAGTAAAACAAAGCAAGAAGAAATAAGATGAAAGACTTTATTTAAACAAAGAAAAAGGAAAAAGAGACAAGAATATACACTAAGACTCACGTTCATAGGACTCACGGTCAATTTCAAAAACTATGACAAGCCATTTGAATCCCTAGATCGCCCTAGAGGACAAGTGATGCTCTAGTAAGGGTTTCCTAAGAGATTGACCCATAACTCTTGGAAGTACAATGAGGCAAAATCAATAAAATAAAGAAAGTAAAATAAAAAAATTCAAGCAAGTAGCTAATGAAACAGACTTTTATAAATGACCTAATGCAAGTGAATGAACAATTTTCTACACAATATGGTATGCACGTACCAAGATATCTAGGGTTGATTGAAACATAAGATATGCTAAGCATAGAGAACTAATGAATTGCAATTCACTTTCATCTTAAAACATTTTAGCACATTCTCCCAATTAGCTTCAAATCCACTTTTAGCAGGCATCTCAATGGTTCCTCAAAGGAACCAGAAAAAAGAAGAGATATAAGGCTACTAAACATCTTGACTTAGGCATACGCTCTATAAGCTTGATCTACATCTCCGTCAACTAACTTGTGACTCAACCACAAAGGTCAAAAGGTCCTGATGGCTAAAATAATAAAAAAAAATAAAAGATTTGGGCCAAAATAATAAAATAGAATAAAAAGGTTTAGGCTGAAATTAAAAAATAAATTATGCTTTAATTAAACATCAAGACTGATCCATGGACTATTCAAAAATTGAATTTAATTAAACACGATTTTTTAAGCACTCTCAAGATTAAATACTTAACCCGACCAATAATGACGATGAAAGATTGTTTATCATCGGGTTTGGTTTTGGGGAGATATTTTTAGGTGTCTACAGAAGCTCCCAGTTTGACTGAGTTTGTAGAAACGTCAGTTTCAAAAATGATAGTCAAAGTAGACGATAGGGACAGAGAATGATTTAAGACTTTCTGCGATCCTAAATCACTGTGTATACGCCGATACCTGCAGAAAAACGTTAGTTCTACAGATAAAAGACTAAATGGATAGAACACATATCTGGCACTAGTGTATCGGTGACAAATGAGTTTGGCAGCTTCCTATGATTGAAGGAATTCACCGAATGACGTTTGTTGAAATGCTTTCCATGCCTGAGGAAAGCTGACTAATGAATTTGGTAGCTTGCTAAGCCTAAAGAAACCTACCGAATAATACTTTCCATGCCTGGAAACCGACATATGATTTTGGTGTCTTTCTATGATTGAAGAAATCCACCGATAATGCTTTCCATGCTTGAGGAAAGACGAATTAGCGGTTTTCTATACTTCAAGAAAAATCCACCGATGACGCTTTCCATGCTTGAGGAAAGCCGACTTGGCGGTTTTCTATACTTGAAGAGAAAATCCACTAATAACGATTTCCATGCTTGACGAAAACTGACCACTGATATAATCGCTGAAAATTGCAAGTGTATGATGGTTCGATTATCCCTGAACGTGGGCCGCAGATGATTTACCTTCAAGTCGACTATCTGACCATATTAGGTGCTTAAAGTGTCGAAAATACAACCCTAATGCTTGTTAGGGGTAAATCGGTAATTTTGGTACCCTTTAAATACTAATTAAAATTTTCCGCGCAATTCCGGTGAGAAAATACCAGACCAAAAGTTGCGGAAAAATTGTTCCAACTTGGTCAAAGATTAAAGGAGCGTGCAAGACACAAACAAGGCACCGCACTACGGGAAAGTATCCTGCGACACAGTGGAGAGGCCTCGTCAAACGGTGGAAGTCCCCGTGACGAGGGACCTTTTTTTGTTGAAATTATCACCGTGTCACGCGGTGCTTTACCGCTGCGTGGTAACGGGATTCGTGGCACGGGAACGGAAGAGCGTAACGATTATTTTTTTGCTTTAAATATCAGTTGCTGCTTCCCATTTTCACCACATCTTCTTCATCATTTCCAATCTCGATCTCCTATTGTTCTCTTTCCTTCTTCCCCTTTTTTTTTTTTATATTTATCCGGCCACCGTGCCACGGCCGACGGCACCGGCGAGCGGTAGTACACACCGTTACACTACGTTCGACTGCGCACAACCATTTTTTTTCGCCGTTATTTCATCAATTTTGCCTTTGTTTGTTGTAGCTGCTGTTGCCTGAGCTCCGCTGCTGCTGCCTGAGCTCCGTTGCTGTCCAGCATTCACCATGATATGGGCTCCGGCCACCGTGTCACGGCAGTAGTTTCCCGTGTCGCGGTGGTCTAGCTGATGTTGCTGCAGTTTTCTGAGCTTTTGGAGCCCGATTCTTCACCAAGCTCACTCGAACTTCTTGCTATCCTCTTCATTTTCGAATTCCTTCAAGGATAAATGTAAGATTCTTATCTTTTGTATCAAATTTTGCTTCTAATGAGTAATTTCATGTTAAAACTCTTGGAAAATCAATTTGGGAATTTTTTATTTTGACCCTTTGTTGAAATTCATGTCATGAATTACCTTGTATATGAATGTATGTTTATTTGTGAGCGATTTGAGGCTAAAATTGCATGATTTGGTGAAGAATTGGGCAAATCATCATTTTTTGTTACTACTTATGTGAGATGGTGTTTTTCATGTTGTTCTTTTGCACTTGAAATGGTTATATATTGGTTGTAGATCTTGTAAAATATGCCATGATGTGTCGATTTATCGTTCTTATGCAATTTTAACATGCTCTATTTTGTGTATGTACTATATTGTCATGGAGAACATAGTATCATGCTATTAGGAGAACATAGTATCAGTTCGTCATGGAGAAACTAAATACTAGAAATAATGCCATTATTTTGCTAATTTTTAGCCTTGAGTTAAAAATTTTGCGTATAATAGAAAATGCAGCTTGAGATAATTGTTAAGCCGTTTTTTAATAAATAACTAAATAACATAGGAAATGATGCTAAGAATTTAGATTTTTATTTTTGTAATAGCATGCCTAAACAACGGGATCGCGATCTTTCTACTCGTGGCCGGCGTCAGGCTTTTTGGAGAAACACTCCCACCGTTCCTGAGGGCTTGGACGATGATGCACTAGAGACTGAGCCTCGTCCTTCTTCGAGTAGGGGCAGGTGGATTCCACCTCCGTGGACGCCAGATGAGTTGGTTTTTTGCCGTGAGAACCACGTTTCTCACCATCCACTTGCCGGCATAGTCGATGGAACGCTTCGCCATCATGGATCCGGAGCTGGATATTTGGTTCATGGAATTATCACGAGAGATCCTGCTACGAACGCCTTGTGGGAATCTGCTGGTTTAGGAGATTTTTATTCGGCGGTCGTAGGTTTTGCAACCCCCGGGTTGTGTCCGACAGTCGTTCGCGCGTTGTTATAGTATTTTTGAGATACTACCAACACTTTTCACTTCGCTTGGGGGAGATGATAGTGATTCCCCTTGATTTTTGCATTATTAGCGGCTTACGCTTCACCGATCGGGTCGTACAACAAATTCCAGACAATACTTGGGGGCGGCTGAGGTAGCAGATTTGTTAGGTCCGGTCATTCAGCACATCGGGACTCAGCCGGTGCCTTGAGGTGGTCCTAAGAGCGGGCGATCAGAGTTGGCTTCTGTTCTGGCCCATGGATTTGACATGGATGAGACATCACCTGAGCAGCGAGTGCGGATCTTCATTTTGATTCTCATTTTCGTGACTCTTTCTCCTTATACGAGTTCACGTGCGCTCGTTTGCTACATTCCTTATTTGGTTAGGATCGACAAGATAAGATATTATAGTTTGGCCAGCCTTGGATATGCCGATATTCTCTTGCCGCTACGTCATGGCTGTAGGTAGCTGAATGACCAGGCCCTTGCCACTGTATACGGTTTATGGAGAGTCGCAAAGGTGACGATCTTTCTTCTTCTTATTTTGTATTAACCTGTTTGACTCATGTGCTTAGAGACTACTTTTCATTACAACTATGGTTCTTTGAGTAATTTCCGGGATTGCCCCCTCGACGGCCTCGTGGAGCGGTCCATGACTTCCATGTCGGAGCTAGCTGGCGTGACCGAGGTGACTCACAATTGGAGTCCGTCCTTACGCTGCGCGGGCTGCTTTGCCGAGGCACCTCTTTCGTTGGTGTAAAATTGATTTTTCAGCATGTTATTCTTTACCTTGACGATATATTCGGTGTTCATTGTAACTTTTTATGGTTTTCAGGTTGTTGTTGAGATCCAGTATCGGCCTTCGGCTGGGATGACTGATCTTCTCGAGGCCTTGCGGCTTTTGGCGTACCGTACTATTTTTGTTGGTACTGGATGCTTTGCTTGGTATCTTGGGAGCGTGTTGTTCGTCAGCACAGTGATAATCGCTTTGTGGTGCCCATGCCTCCACCGGAGTCGATTCAGGACTCAAGTTTGCTTAGGGAGTTGATAAATAGGGGAGAGCGCTACACTTTTCCTTGGTAGGAGCTTGTGTGTATGGAGGGCGATTATTCGCAGGACATGTTTCCCTCTTTATCTCCTCCACCCCGTCTTCCGAGGTATGATTTCTTTTGAGAATTTTATCGCTAGTCTCTGTTTAAACCGTCAAATAACCTGATTATTCGATCGTATTTTCAGACGACTATTCGCCGTGTGGGGAAGATTTAGGTCCTGCCTCAATCCGTCCGTTACTCGGGCCGATCGGTATTATTAAGGATCATATTACTGACGCGACAAAGGGTTTCAGACAGGCATAGGAGTCTTTGCCTGATGTGTTTGAGCCGGTAAGCTTTTTGACACATTATTCATCCTTCTTAATACCGCTTGTTACTGATTTTTCTTTGCTTTTTTCTCAGCCTACGCACCTGAGATGATGGGATTCATGAAGCTGGTTGATGCTCTGAAGTAGTGCATCATCAAGCTTCGGCGTGGGGCGAGTTGTCGAGGCGGTTCTGGCGATGTTCTTGAGGTATGTTAATTTTTTTCCATTTTTACCATTGATATCTTTTGATTTTGTCTTTTCGAAGCGACGGAGGTCCCGCTCGTGCTCGATGCATAGAGGCTCGGACGAGGGGGAGCCTAGTCACGGCAGACGATCTCCTAAGGTTCGTCGACATTCTCAATCTCAGCGAAAGCCTTAGCTTTCTCAACCGTTTCAGGAGGCCAGTGCCAACAAACCTCAGCCTTCTCAGCCATTCCAGCACTTTTAGGGTTAGTGGCAGCGACCTTCATCTTCACAGCCTTCACAGCTTGAGTTCAGGCCAGTCATTACTCCTGTGGACCAAGGTTTATACTCAATCCATTGTCTGGGGCGCTTCCTCCACCGGTGCCCGACTTATTTTCAAATCCAGTGTCTAGGACGATGCCTACACCGACGCCTCTTACCTCTTGGAGTTTGTATACGCTGTTTTCCAGTTGGATGGGTCCTTCTTTGAGTTTGTCTGCTACTGGAGCTACAGGGACTAGTAGGGATACTACTCCTCGTACCCCGATGATGGAGGGACTCTTTGGTTCTTCGTTCCCGTATTCACAGGCTGGAGATAACACACTAATCCTCACTCTTCTAGTTCTACAGATTTTTGACCGAGGGTCTTTATTTTGTACTTTGGTTGTTGACACTTGACACTGTTTATGCATCATGATTCACTTTGTACATTATTCACAGTCTATGCATTTATTAGTGTGTATTAGTGTATGCTTGAGACTCATTGTGTGTGATTGTGTATTTATTAATGTCGCGAAAAAATCGTAAGTGGAAGGTACCGACCTTCCCCAAAAGAAAAAAAGAAATAAAAAAAGGGGACGAGTTTTACAATTTCCCCAAAAGAAAAAGGAAAAGAAAAATTAAAAAATAAAATAAAAATTGAAATAAGAATAAAGTAATAATAAATAATAAATTAAAATAATAAAAAATAAAATAAAGGGAGAATTTTTTAGGAAAAACTCTTGAAAAACCAAATAAGAAGACAAACGTGAAGACAAACAATAAAAATCCGGATAAAAATAAGTAAAGGATAAAAAAAATGAAAACGCGGGCACTGCAACACCGCAATGTGCACCGTGTCATGGTAAAGTCTTCCGTTTTGTGGCACTATTTCCCGTGACACAGTGGAATTTCCCGTGTCACGGTGCGCTTATTCTGTAGCGGTGTAGTTTGCGCGCATAGAAAGATAGATTTTGAGTATTTTCAAGCATTTTGGGTATAAAATAGGACCAGTTTATTCGTGATATGCATGAGTACGAAACATAAAATAATTAGAATTTCATATTTCAATAATAATGTCTCAGAATTTTGATAATACATTGTGTGACTGGTCTTATTCTTTGACCAATGCTGATAAAAGAGAGTTGGAATTGTTGCATATTAGTGGCTTATTAGCCTAGAGGTATGTAGCAATTCAACATGATTTCTTAGGGTAGCTTTAGACTATTGGAGTCCGGAAACACATTGTTTTAAATTTTATTATGATGAAATATGTCCCTTGCCGGAGGAATTTTGTGCCATCTTTGGTTTTCCTGCCAAAAATCTCATTGTCGTGCCTACCCTACCTGAGTATTATTACCGAGAATTTGAACGCCATTTGAATTTGACAGATCCAGATTTAAATAAAATTGTGTGTGGTAATGAAGTAGATTTGGAAAAGCTTGCGAATATGTATTTCAATCGCCTTGTCTCTTATCATGTATACCGTAGAAGGGCTTATTTTTTTTGCATGTTTAGCAAGATTTTATTTGCAAAATATAGAGTAGGACATGCTTGTTTAGCGTCTGTGCTTGAACATGTTGAATATGGGAGATCTCCTATGCCTACTTGCTTAGGAGAAACTTTGCGCGGCCTTGACGAACCTTGACAAAGCAAAAGCTGACCGGAAAGCCGTCAGGAAAGGCTCTCTAGTACTGTTGCAGGTAAAAATGCGCTCTGATTAGCCCTTTTGACATAAAACAAGCACCGTGTAACGGTGCATGTCTGCCATGCATGGTGCATTCTACCGTGTCACGGTGGTTTCTGCATTTTTTTTCGACTTATTTTTTTTTTTTTTTTTTTGCAGATTTTGTTGATGGAGCGTTTAGAAACCTTTGAAGCCCCCGACGATATTGAAAAATATGGTGCCAACAATCTAGTCCGCAGGAAGAACTACTTTGCGAACATGTCATATGATGATTGGAAGATTTTCTTTACAAAGAGAGAATTTTCCATTCGGTGGGTGGTGCCTTGGTGGAGGCTTACTAGGTTGGTTGACACGAATGATACTCCGTATTGTCGCGTTCCTAGTATTTCAAAGCCAACTTTTATTGTCCTTCTCGATGGATGTGACAATATGGTCTTGAACAAGTAGTTCCACGCTATAACGGTAGTCCTCGTGATGTATCGTTGCATGAAAGTAACGTTCACAAGTATGAGGCTTATTGGATAGGAAGACATTTTGACCATTTCTGTGAGTAACCATGTTCTCCTCCCTTATACAGTGCATACAAGGCATGGTTGAATCCTAGAAGTAGAAGGATCGAGTCGGATCACGCAACTTTGATGTGAAGGGACGTCTTGGAAGTAAGAAGGCACCTTCTAAAGATCGTCTAGGTCTGAGAAACACAAGGAATTCAGTTTAAGACTTCTATAATGCCTAAAAGAAGAATTATGTGAAAGGAAGGGTAAGGAAAAGATGGTTTATTTAGGGAAGCAATCGAATAATTCTAAGAAAGGTGAAAAGGGGTGAAAGTTCAACTAGGGGGTGACGGTTCGGGCTACAAAAGACACATTAATGGTGAAGGCCGACCTAGTTGAAAAAAAAGAAGGAGGTTCCTAAATTGAAAAAGGGTTAGATCAATATTGCTTTGCTTGTATGATTTATAATTTTTAATTTTTGAATAGCATATTTATTTTTGCCTAAAATAAAAATTATAATGACAATTTTTTATTTTTTTTTATATCCGAGTCAAGAAGTCGGATGCAATAGAAAAATAAAATAACAATCGTCGAACAAATAACGGAATTCGCAATGTCCAATTTTGCCGCGCCACGGAACAATTCACCGCGTCACACTATAAATATCGTGATGCGGGGATAATCTTTTTTTTTATGCTGGAAATCCACCGTGTCACGGTTAAAATTGCATTGACACGATGAAATTTTCCGAGGCACGACATTTTTTTTGTTGGAATTTTTCCGTGCCACGGTGAACATCCCATGGCACGGTGGATGTTGACGTGGCACAGCTTTTTTTTGCCGTGCTATGGGGAATTTCGTCGTGCACGGTGTACGCTGACGTGGCGCAGTGGGTGCTGAACTGGAGCAATGTATGATTTTCTTGCTTTTAGCTCTGTTTTGCTGTCTTGTGTGTTGTACTTGGTCGACGGAGGAAGGATTTTATTTTTTAAAGTGGTCGGGCCCCCTGAGGGGTTGCCAACTGTAGGGAATATTTCAAGCATTACCCCTAGCTTGAACCCCACTGTGATCATACACTTAATCATGGTGGCGTCCAAAGGGGAAGAAGATAGAGCAAAAGAGTAGCCAACAAGTTTTAGGAAATTGTAAACTGCTCACGAGGTGAAGGTTACACCCCTTAACGATCCAGGAGATCGTCAACTCCAATAGGTCTGGAACCATGACTGGTAGTTCGGCGATGAAGGTACAAATCAACCAATAAGAGATTGAACATGCCCTAAAAATAGGCCTCTACTTTATTCTGATCGTATTCATATGCGCTTTCTGACTAACATGCAATCAATAGGTTTAGCCTAAACTTTCTTTTATCTATGTTGGTTGAATATTAATGCACAAATAAAACTATTATTGGCGATCACTTGAATTATAATCAAATTAACTCTAAACAAGATTATCAATTATCTTATATAAGTGCGATTACAAGTACCAAATCCCTTTAAACATGCATAAAAGGTGTGATCAAGCAATAAATAATAAATATCAAGCTACATAATAATAATCATAAATTATAACAATTATAACAATCATAATCATGTTAAAACATAATATTAATAGCCAGATCCTAGGC
The DNA here is from genome assembly GCF_001683475.1 of Chenopodium quinoa. Classification (NCBI taxonomy): domain Eukaryota; kingdom Viridiplantae; phylum Streptophyta; class Magnoliopsida; order Caryophyllales; family Amaranthaceae; genus Chenopodium; species Chenopodium quinoa. The sequence continues at coordinate 20,774 of NW_018744109.1, forward strand.
ATGATACTAAGAAGACTAATAACAAACCCTAGCATGTCACTAAGCATTCAAAATCAAAGCTTTAACCCTAACATGATACTAACATGAATGTTATGAAAGAAATAGGAAGCATCATAGAAATCATAATAAGCATATTTGATATTATAACCTTTTCCCTAAACATAATACTAGGAATCATTGTTGTCATTCAAAATATCAAGCATCCTAACATGATACTAGGAATCATAATAACAACCTAGACATGATTTCGATAGGATAAAATAAATAAATCAATTAAATCACTTACTTGGATGCCTTGTATCTTTTCTTATAACAAAATACACGCATTAGTAACTTCAAGGAAAATAATAAAATCAAAATAATTAAAATAAATAATTAAAAGAGCGATTTGGGACCAAACCCTCAAAAATTTAAACCTTTCACGTCTAGAGCGAAGGCAAATTCAAACTTGGCTAGGTGTCTACATCTTGTGAATGTAGAATTTTGTATGCGAAAAGCTTTTTAGAAAAAGAGAGAGAGAGAAGATATCAAGAGATTTTGAAAACTAGAGAGAATAAGAAAATTGATAGTTGTTGATAATTGGAAACGGAGGTTTTAGGAGGCTGTTTATAGAGAAAATCAGCTTGATGGATAAAAAAACGAATCAGAGTTTAGGAGAGAATTAAACGACTTAGCCCCAAACGCCAAACATTAGCAGCAGGCGCTACGGCTAATGCTAGACACCAAGCATTAGCGCCAGGCGCTAATCCTGTCGTCAAGCGCTAGAAATTAATTTCACTCGTTTTCTTATTGTTGATAAAATTTAGCTGTACAGCAGGGCAAAATTGTATTTTCCTTAAAACACTTCTTTTATTCTGATTAAAAACTCTAAAAAGTCAACCAAAGTCAATTTATCAATGCTAATTAAATTAGGAATGAAAAGAACCTTCTAGAAGAATCTA
>NW_018744110.1:0-32519 GCF_001683475.1 Chenopodium quinoa
TTGATTCAATTAGCTTTGTTTGAATGTGTTTGACTTTCATTTGATTCAATTAGCTTTGTAGAATGTATTTGACTCTCATTTGATTCAAATAGCTTTGTTTGAATGCGTTTAACTTTCATTTGATTCAATTAGCTTTGTAGAATACATTTCACTTTCATTTAATTTAAAAACTTTGTTTGAATGTGTTTGACTTTCATTTGACTCAAATAGCTTTATTTGATTGCGTTTGACTTTCATTTGATACAATTAGCTTTGTAGAACGTATTTGACTTTCATTTGATTCAAATAGCTTTGTTTGAATGTGTTTGACTTTCATTTGATTCAATTAGCTTTGTTTGAATGTGTTTGACTTTCATTTGATTCAATTCGCTTTGTTGAATGTATTTGACTTTCAGTTAATTCAATTAGCTTTGTTTGAATGTGTTTGACTTTCATTTGATTCAATTAGCTTTGTAGAATGTATTTGACTTTTATTTGATTTAATTAGCTTTGTTTGAATGTATTTGACTCTCATTTTATTCAAATATCTTTGTTTGAATGTGTTTCACTTTCATTTGATTCAATTAGCTTTGTAGAATGCATTTCACTTTCATTTTATTCAAATAGCTTTGTTTGAATTTGTTTGACTTTCATTTGATACAATTAGCTTTGTAGAACGTATTTGACTGTCATATGATTCAAATAGCTTTATTTCAATGTGTTTGACTTTCATTTAATTCAATTAGCTTAGTAGAATGTATTTGACTTTCATTTGATTCAAATAGCTTTGTTTGAATGTGTTTGACTTTTATTTGATTCAATTAGCTTTGTCGAATGTATTTCACTTTCACTTGATTCGAAAGCTTCGTTTGAATGTGTTTGACTTTCATTAAATTCAATTAGCTTATTTTGAATGTGTTTGACTTTAATTCAATTCAACTAGCATTGTTGAATGTATTTGACTTCCATTTGATTCAATTAGCTTTGTTTGAATGTGTTTGACTTTTATATAATTCAATTAGCTTTGTAGAATGTATTTGACTTTTATTTGATTTAATTAGCTTTGTTTGAATGTGTTTGACTTTCATTTGATTCAATTAGCTTTGTAGAATGTATTTGACTTTCATTTGAATCAAATAACTTTGTTTGACTGTGTTTCACTTTCATTTGATTTAATTTGCTTTGTAGAATGTATTTGACTTTCATTTTCTTCAAATAGCTTTGTTTGAATGTGTTTGACTTTCAATTGTTTCAATTAGCTTTGTAGAATGTATTTGATATTCATTTAATTAAAATAGCTTTGTTTGAATGTGTTTGACTTTCATTTGATTCAATTAGCTTTGTTTGAATGTGTTTGACTTTCATTTAATTCAATTAGCTTTGTAGAATGTATTTGACTTTCATTTGATTCAAATAGCTTTGTCTGAATGTGTTTGACTTTCAATTGATTCAATTAGTTTTGTAGAATGTGTTTGACTGTCATTTGATTCAAATAGCTTTGTTTGAATGTGTTTGAATTTCATTTAGATAAATTTGCTTTGTAGAATGCATTTCACTTTCATTTGATTTATATAGCTTTGTTTGAATGTGTTTTGACTTTCATTTAAATTAAAAAGCTTTTTTTTGAATGTGTTTGACTTTCATTTGATTTAAAAGGCTTTGTTTGAATGTGTTTGACTTTCATTTGATTCAATTAGCTTTGTAGAATGTATTTTACTTTTATTTGATTTAATTAGCTTTGTTTGAATTTATTTGACTCTCATTTGATTTAAATAGCTTTGTTTGAATGTGTTTGACTTTCATTTGATTTAAAAGGCTTTGTTTGAATGTGTTTGACTTTCATTTGATTCAATTAGCTTTGTAGAATGTATTTTACTTTTATTTTATTTATTTAGCTTTGTTTGAATTTATTTTGACTCTCATTTGATTCAAACAGCTTTGTTTGAATGTGTTTGACTTTCATTTGATTCAATTAGCTTTGTAGAATGTATTTGACTTTGATTTTAATCAAATAACTTTCTTTGACTGTGTTTGACTTTCATTTGATTCAATTTGCTTTGTAGAATGTATTTGACTTTCATTTGAATCAAATAACTTTGTTTGACTGTGTTTCACTTTCATTTGATTCAATTTGCTTTGTAGAATGTATTTGACTTTCATTTTCTTCAAATAGCTTTGTTTGAATGTGTTTGACTTTCATTTGTTTCAATTAGCTTTGTAGAATGAATTTGATATTCATTTAATTAAAATAGCTTTGTTTGAATGTGTTTGACTTTCACTTGATTCAATTAGCTTTGTTTGAATGTGTTTGACTTTCATTTGATTCAATTAGCTTTGTAGAATGTATTTGACTTTCATTTTATTCAAATAGCTTTATTTGAATGTGTTTGACTTTCAATTGATTCAATTAGTTTTGTAGAATGTGTTTGACTGTCATTTGATTCAAATAGCTTTGTTTGAATGTGTTTGAATTTCATTTAGATCAATTTGCTTTGTAGAATGCATTTCACTTTCATTTGATTTATATAGCTTTGTTTGAATGTGTTTGACTTTCATTTAAATTAAAAAGCTTTTTTTGAATGTGTTTGACTTTCATTTGATTTAAAAGGCTTTGTTTTGAATGTGTTTGACTTTCATTTGATTCAATTAGCTTTGTAGAATGTATTTTACTTTTATTTGATTTAATTAGCTTTGTTTGAATTTATTTGACTCTCATTTGATTTAAATAGCTTTGTTTGAATGTGTTTGACTTTCATTTGATTTTAAAAGGCTTTGTTTGAATGTGTTTGACTTTCATTTGATTCAATTAGCTTTGTAGAATGTATTTTACTTTTATTTTATTTATTTAGCTTTGTTTGAATTTATTTGACTCTCATTTGATTCAAACAGCTTTGTTTGAATGTGTTTGACTTTCATTTGATTCAATTAGCTTTGTAGAATGTATTTGACTTTGATTTTTAATCAAATAACTTTCTTTGACTGTGTTTGACTTTCATTTGATTCAATTTGCTTTGTAGAATGTATTTGACTTTCATTTTCTTCAAATTGCTTTGTTTGAATGTGTTTGACTTTCATTTGATTCAATTAGCTTTGTAGAATGTATTTGACATTCATTTAATTAAAATAGCTTTGTTTGAATGTGTTTGACTTTCATTTGATTCAATTAGCTTTGTTTGAATGTGTTTGACTTTCATTTGATTCAATTAGCTTTGTAGAATGAATTTGACTTTCATTTGATTCAAATAGCTTTGTTTGAATGTGTTTAACTTTCAATGGATTCAATTACCTTTGTAGAATGTGTTTGACTGTCATTTGATTCAAATAGCTTTGTTTGAATGTGTTTGATTTTCATTTAGATCAATTTGCTTTGTAGAATGCATTTCACTTTCATTTGATTTATATAGCTTTGTTTGAACGTATTTGACTGTCATTTGATTCAAATAGCTTTGTTTGAATGTGTTTGACTTTCATTTGATTCAATTAGCTTAGTAGAATGTATTTGACTTTCATTTGATTCAAATACCTTTGTTTGAATGTGTTTGAATTTCATTTAATTCAATTTTCTTTGTAGAATGTATTTCACATTCATTTGATTTATATAGCTTTGTTTGAATGTGTTTGACTTTCATTTAAATTAAAAAGCTTTTTTGGCATGTGTTTGACTTTCATTTGATTTAAAAGACTTTGTTTGAATGTGTTTGACTTTCATTTGATTCAATTAGCTTTGTAGAATGTATTTTACTTTTATTTTATTTAATTAGCTTTGATTGAATTTATTTGACTCTCATTTGATTCAAACAGCTTTGTTTGAATTTGTTTGACTTTCATTTGATTCAATTAGCTTTGTAGAATGTATTTGACTTTCATTTGAATCAAATAACTTTGTTTGACTGTATTTGACTTTCATTTGATTCAATTTGCTTTGTAGAATGTATTTGACTTTCATTTTCTTCAAATAGCTTTGTTTGAATGTGTTTGACTTTCATTTGATTCAATTAGCTTTGTAGAATGTATTTGACATTCATTTAATTAAAATAGCTTTGTTTGAATGTGTTTGACTTTCATTTGATTCAATTAGCTTTGTTTGAATGTGTTTGACTTTCATTTGATTCAATTAGCTGTGTAGAATGTATTTGACTTTCATTTGATTCAAATAGCTTTGTTTGAATGTGTTTGACTTTCAATTGATTCAATTAGCTTTGTAGAATGTGTTTGACTGTCATTTGATTCAAATAGCTTTGTTTAAATGTGTTTGAATTTCATTTAGATCAATTTTCTTTGTAGAATGCATTTCACTTTCATTTGATTTATATAGCTTTGTTTGAATGTGTTTGACTTTTCATATAAATGAAAATGCTTTTTTTGAATGTGTTTGACTTTCATTTGATTTAAAAGGCTTTGTTTGAATGTGTTTGACTTTCATTTAATTCAATTAGCTTTGTAGAATGTATTTTACTGTTATTTGATTTAGATAGCTTTGTTTGAATTTATTTGACTCTCCTTTGATTCAAATAGCTTTGTTGACTTTCATTTGCTTCAATTAGCTTTGTAGAATGTATTTGACTTTCATTTGATTCAAATAGCTTTATTTGAATGTGTTTGACTTTCATTTGATTCAATTAGCTTTGTAGAATGTATTCTACTTTCATTTGATTCAAAATCTTTGTTTGAATGTGTTTGACTTTCATTTGATTCAATTTGCTTTGTTTGAATGTGTTTGACTCTAATTGAATTCAATTAGCTTTGTAGAATGTATTAGACTTTTATTTGATTTAATTAGCTTTGTTTTAATGTATTTGACTCTCATTTGATTCAAATAGCTTTGTTTGAATGTGTTTGACTTTCATTTGATTCAAATAGCTTTGTTTAAATGTGTTTTACTTTCATTTGATTCAATTAGCATTGTAGAATGTATTTGACTTTCATTTGATTAAAATAGCTTTGTTTGAATGTGTTTGACTTTCATTTGATTCAATTAGCTTTGTTTGAATGTGTTTTGACTTTCATTTGATTCAATTAGCTTTGTTGAATGTATTTGACTCTCATTTGATTCAATTAGCTTTGTTTGAATGTGTTTGACTTTCATTTGATTCTATATTAGCTTTGTAGAATGTATTTGACTCTCATTTGATTCAAATAGCTTTGTTTGAATGCGTTTAACTTTCATTTGATTCTATTAGCTTTGTAGAATACATTTAGCTTTCATTTAATTTAAACAACTTTGTTTGAATGTGTTTGACTTTCATTTGACTCAAATAGCTTTATTTGATTGCGTTTGACTTTCATTTGATTCAATTAGCTTTGTTTTAATGTGTTTGACTTTCATTTGATTCAATTAGCTTTGTTTGAATGTGTTTGACTTTCATTTGATTCAATTCGCTTTGTTGAATGTATTTGACTTTCAGTTAATTCAATTAGCTTTGTTTGAATGTGTTTGACTTTCATTTTGATTCAATTAGCTTTGTAGAATGTATTTGACTTTTATTTGATTTAATTAGCTTTGTTTGAATGTAATTTGACTCTCATTTGATTCAAATAGCTTTGTTTGAATGTGTTTTACTTTCATTTGATTCAATTAGCTTTGTAGAATGCATTTCACTTTCATTTTATTCAAATAGCTTTGTTTGAATGTGTTTGACTTTCATTTGATACAATTAAGCTTTGTAGAACGTATTTGACTGTCATTTTGATTCAAATAGCTTTGTTTCAATGTGTTTGACTTTCATTTGATTCAATTAGCTTAGTAGAATGTATTTGACTTTCATTTGATTCAAATAGCTTTGTTTGAATGTGTTTGACTTTCATTTGATTCAATTAGCTTTGTAGAATGTATTTCACTTTCACTTGATTCGAAAGCTTTGTTTGAATTGTGTTTGACTTTCATTAAATTCAATTAGCTTATTTTTGAATGTGTTTGACTTTAATTCAATTAAATTAGCATTGTAGAATGTATTGACTTCCATTTGATTCAATTAGCTTTGTTTGAATGTGTTTGACTTTTATATGATTTAATTAGCTTTGTAGAATGTATTTGACTTTTTATTTGATTTAATTAGCTTTGTTTTAATGTGCTTGACTTTCATTTTATTCAATTAGCTTTGTAGAATGTGTTTGACTTTCATTTGAATCAAATAACTTTGTTTGACTGTGTTTGACTTTCATTTGATTCAATTTGCTTTGTAGAATGTATTTGACTTTCATTTTCTTCAAATAGCTTTGTTTGAATGTGTTTGACTTTCATTTGATTCAATTAGCTTTGTAGAATGTATTTGACATTCATTTAATTAAAATAGCTTTGTTTGAATGTGTTTGACTTTCATTTGGTTCAATTAGCTTTGTTTGAATGTGTTTGACTTTCTGATGAGAGACATTTATGTCACTCTTAGGGGTAGTATTTAGGTCTTTTTCCTCTTATTTTTCTTAGGTTTTTCCACCTCATTATCCTCTTATGGCTTCTTTTTGTGTTGATGAAAAGTAATGCTTATTTTGATAATCTTTATGCATTATTTTATCATCCCCATGCTCTCGTGAACTTTGGTATCTTCTGCAGGTTCCGTGACGGTCCTATGCACGGTGGGAGGCCCCTTGGCCAAGCATGGAAGCCATGGACAAAGGCAAGAGGAGCAAAAGGGAAGGAGAGGAAGCAAGAAAAGGAAGTGCAAGAGGAGGTGTGGCCGAACCTCTGAAAGGTCAGGTCGAACCTTGGTGTGGTCAAACTTTTCAAAAGTTCGACCGAACCTCCAGGGTGCAGTGAAGGCAGTGTCAAACCTGTTTTCAGCAATTTTGCAGGAGAGGTTCGAACCTCAAAAAGTTCGACCAAACAAGGATCAGGGAGGTTCGACCGAACCTACACAGGGTTCGACCGAACCTACCCTGAGTCCGACCGAACTTACCCAGAGTTCGGTCGGACCTTTTCCCGATCTCAGCCAATTTTGTACGGACTATTTAAGGTCCTTTTGAGATCGTTTAAAAAAGAGGGGAGAAGGAGGACAGTAGCCTAGTTTTCAGAAACCTCTCTTAGTTTGAAACATTCCTTAGGATTAATTTAGCTTAGTTTTCATCAAATCAAATCATTGTATTAGTGAAATTCAAGAATTATTCTCAAAGTTGGGCAATTTGTATTCAACATTTGAAGCTTCAATTAGTAATTTCTCCAACCTTCTTCCTTTTAATTTCATATTTCATTTGGTATTTGCATGTTATTTAAATCTTCTTAGTTCTTGGTAATTTGTTATTGGATGATAGTTATTTTAAATTGTTAACCACTTTTCCCCAATTATTGAAGTATTTAGAACCCTAATTCTTGATTGCATGTTGATAAACATGAGTTGTGAGTAGTTTTCTTGCTAGGGGTTGGGTGAAGCTCGACCTTTTGGGTTAACTATGCAAATGTGGGAGAAGCATTGATGTTTGTATTGCAATTAACTTGATTATATGAGATTGCTTGTTAGTTCCTCATGATAGGTTTAGCTACCCTTGACTAAGGAGCTTGATAGTATGATATGCGTAATTTGACATGGAAATGTAAATTGAGTACGTCATTACTTATTGTAATTTGATTATGTATCATCTATTGCTAAACTAATGAGGAATCTAAGTTTAGTAGTGTGAGTTGTTTTCTAATTGCATGAGGTTGATTTTACATATAGTCCTTGCTTATATCTTGTCTATTTTACTCCCCGTTTGCCTATTTTCCTTGGTTGAGTGGATCTCATTCCCTAGTATCTTTAATTCATTGATTTAGAACCATAGTTTGTTTGTCTTCTTGACGAACCCCTATTCAACCAATTGACTTCGAGTTAGCTTAAGTGTAAAGATCTTTTGGCAATCATATCCTGTTCCTTGTGGACCGAACTCTTACTTGTCATTATGCTTTGGTTTGTAAGGTGTTTGTTAATAAATGTGTTTGATTGAGTGTGGAATGTACTACCGTTCTAACGCCCATCACTTTCATTTGATTCAATTAGCTTTGTAGAATGTATTTGACTTTCATTTGATTCAAATAGCTTTGTTTGAATGTGTTTTGACTTTCAATTGATTCAATTAGCTTTGTAGAATGTGTTTGACTGTCATTTGATTCAAATAGCTTTGTTTGAATGTGTTTGAATTTCATTTAGATCAATTTGCTTTGTAGAATGCATTTCACTTTCATTTGATTATATAGCTTTGTTTGAATGTGTTTGACTTTCATTTAAATTAAAAAGCTTTTTTTGAATGTGTTTGACTTTCATTTGATTTAAAAGGCTTTTGTTTAAATGTGTTTGACTTTCATTTAATTCAATTAGCTTTGTAGAATGTATTTTACTGTTATTTGATTTAGATAGCTTTGTTTGAATTTATTTGACTCTCCTTTGATTCAAATAGCTTTGTTTGAATAAGTTTGACTTTCATTTGTTTCAATTAGCTTTGCAGAATGTATTTGACTTTCATTTGATTCAAATAGCTTTATTTGAATGTGTTTGACTTTCATTTGATTCAATTAGCTTTGTTGAATGTATTTGACTTTCATTTGATTCAAAATCTTTGTTTGAATGTGTTTGACTTTCATTTGATTCAATTAGCTTTGTTTGAATGTGTTTGACTCTAATTTAATTCAATTAGCTTTGTAGAATGTATTAGACTTTTATTTGATTTAATTAGCTTTGTTTTAATGTATTTGACTCTCATTTGATTCAAATAGCTTTGTTTGAATGTGTTTGACTTTCATTTGATTCAAATAACTTTGTTTAAATGTGTTTTACTTTCATTTGATTCAATTAGCTTTGTAGAATGTATTTGACTTTCATTTGATTAAAATAGCTTTGTTTGAATGTGCTTGACTTTCATTTGATTCAATTAGCTTTGTTTGAATGTGTTTGACTTTCATTTGATTCAAATAGCTTTGTACTTTCATTTGACTTTCATTTGATTCAATAGCTTTGTTTGAATGTGTTTGACTTTCATTTGATTCAATTAGCTTTGTAGAATGTATTTGACTTTCATTTGATTCAAATAGCTTTGTTTGAATGTGTTTGACTTTCAATTGATTCAATTAGCTTTGTAGAATGTGTTTGACTGTCATTTGATTCAAATAGCTTTGTTTGAATGTGTTTGAATTTCATTTAGATCAATTTACTTTGTAGAATGCATTTCACTTTCATTTGATTTATATAGCTTTGTTTGAATGTGTTTGACTTTCATTTAAATTAAAAAGCTTTTTTTGAATGTGTTTGACTTTCATTTGATTTAAAAGGCTTTGTTTAAATGTGTTTGACTTTCATTTAATTCAATTAGCTTTGTAGAATGTATTTTACTGTTATTTGATTTAGATAGCTTTGTTTGAATTTATTTGACTCTCCTTTGATTCAAATAGCTTTGTTTGAATAAGTTTGACTTTCATTTGATTCAATTAGCTTTGCAGAATGTATTTGACTTTCATTTGATTCAAATAGCTTTATTTGAATGTGTTTGACTTTCATTTGATTCAATTAGCTTTGTTGAATTTATTTGACTTTCATTTGATTCAAAATCTTTGTTTGAATGTGTTTGACTTTCATTTGATTCAATTAGCCTTGTTTGAATGTGTTTGACTCTAATTTAATTCAATTAGCTTTGTAGAATGTATTAGACTTTTATTTGATTTAATTAGCTTTGTTTTAATGTATTTGACTCTCATTTGATTCAAATAGCTTTGTTTGAATGTGTTTGACTTTCATTTGATTCAAATAACTTTGTTTAAATGTGTTTTACTTTCATTTGATTCAATTAGCTTTGTAGAATGTATTTGACTTTCATTTGATTAAAATAGCTTTGTTTGAATGTGCTTGACTTTCATTTGATTCAATTAGCTTTGTTTGAATGTGTTTGACTTTCATTTGATTCAAATAGCTTTGTAAAATGTATTTGACTTTCATTTGATTAAAATAGCTTTGTTTGAATGTGCTTGACTTTCATTTGATTCAATTAGCTTTGTTTGAATGTGTTTGACTTTCATTTGATTCAATTAGCTTTGTAGAATGTATTTGACTTTCATTTGATTCAAATAGCTTTGTTTGAATGTGTTTGACTTTCAATTGATTCAATTAGCTTTGTAGAATGTGTTTGACTGTCATTTGATTCAAATAGCTTTATTTGAATGTGTTTGACTTTCATTTGATTCAATTAGCTTTGTTGAATGTATTTGACTTTCATTTGATTCAAAATCTTTGTTTGAATGTGTTTGACTTTCATTTGATTCAATTAGCTTTGTTTGAATGTGTTTGACTCTAATTTAATTCAATTAGCTTTGTAGAATGTATTAGACTTTTATTTGATTTAATTAGCTTTGTTTAATGTATTTGACTCTCATTTGATTCAAATAGCTTTGTTTGAATGTGTTTGACTTTCATTTGATTCAAATAACTTTGTTTAAATGTGTTTTACTTTCATTTGATTCAATTAGCTTTGTTGAATGTATTTGACTCTCATTTGATTCAATTAGCTTTGTTTGAAAGTGTTTGACTTTCATTTGATTCAATTAGCTTTGTAGAATGTCTTTGACTCTCATTTGATTCAAATAGCTTTGTTTGAATACGTTTAACTTTCGTTTGATTCAATTAGCTTTGTAGAATACATTTCACTTTCATTTAATTTAAACAACTTTGTTTGAATGTGTTAGACTTTCATTTGACTTAGCTTTATTTGATTGCGTTTGACTTTCATTTGATACAATTAGCTTTGTAGAACGTATTTGATTTTCATTTGATTCAAATAGCTTTGTTTGAATGTGTTTGACTTTCATTTGATTCAATTAGCTTTGTTTGAATGTGTTTGACTTTCATTTGATTCAATTCGCTTTGTTGAATGTATTTGACTTTCAGTAAATTCAAATAGCTTTGTTTGAATGTGTTTGACTTTCATTTGATTCAATTAGGTTTGTAGAATGTATTTGACTTTCATTTGATTCAAATAGCTTTGTTTAAATGTGTTTGACTTTCAATTGATTCAATTAGCTTTGTAGAATGTGTTTGACTGTCATTTGTTCAATTTTGTTGAATTTTGCATTTGATTCAATTAGCTTTGTTTGAATGTTTGACTTTCATTTGATTCAATTAGCTTTGTCTTTCATTTAGTTTCTTTCAATTGATTCAATTAGCTTTGTAGAATGTGTTTGACTGTCATTTGATTCAAATAGCTTTGTTTGAATGTGTTTGAATTTCATTTAGATCAATTTGCTTTGTAGAATGCATTTCACTTTCATTTGATTTATATAGCTTTGTTTGAATGTGTTTGACTTTCATTTAAATTAAAAAGCTTTTTTTGAATGTGTTTGACTTTCATTTGATTTAAAAGGCTTTGTTTAAATGTGTTTGACTTTCATTTAATTCAATTAGCTTTGTAGAATGTATTTTACTGTTATTTGATTTAGATAGCTTTGTTTGAATTTATTTGACTCTCCTTTGATTCAAATAGCTTTGTTTGAAAGTTTGACTTTCATTTGATTCAATTAGCTTTGCAGAATGTATTGACAAATAGCTTTATTTGAATGTGTTTGACTTTCATTTGATGCTTTGTTGAATGTATTTGACTTTCATTTGATTCAAAATCTTTGTTTGAATGTGTTTGGATTCAATTAGCTTGTTTGAATGTAATTGCTTTGTAGAATGTATTAGACTTTTATTTGATTTAATTAGCTTTGTTTTAATGTATTTGACTCTCATTTGATTCAAATAGCTTTGTTTGAATGTGTTTGACTTTCATTTGATTCAAATAACTTTGTTTAAATGTGTTTTACTTTCATTTGATTCAATTAGCTTTGTAGAATGTATTTGACTTTCATTTGATTAAAATAGCTTTGTTTGAATGTGCTTGACTTTCATTTGATTCAATTTTTGTTTGAATGTGTTTGACTTTCATTTGATTCAAATAGCTTTGTAAAATGTATTTGACTTTCATTTGATTAAAATAGCTTTGTTTGAATGTGTTGACTTTCATTTGATTCAATTAGCTTTGTTTGAATGTGTTTGACTTTCATTTGATTCAATTAGCTTTGTAGAATGTATTTGACTTTCATTTGATTCAAATAGCTTTGTTTGAATGTGTTTGACTTTCAATTGATTCAATTAGCTTTGTAGAATGTGTTTGACTGTCATTTGATTCAAATAGCTTTGTTTGAATGTGTTTGAATTTCATTTAGATCAATTTGCTTTGTAGAATGCATTTCACTTTCATTTGATTTATATAGCTTTGTTTGAATGTGTTTGACTTTCATTTAAATTAAAAAGCTTTTTTTGATGTGTTTGACTTTCATTTGATTTAAAAGGCTTTTTAAATGTGTTTGACTTTCATTTAATTCAATTAGCTTTGTAGAATGTATTTTACTATTATTTGATTAAGATAGCTTTGTTTGAATTTATTTGACTCCTTTGATTCTAATAGCTTTGTTTGAATGACTTTCATTTGATTCAATTAGCTTTGCAGAATGTATTTGTCTTTCATTTGATTCAAATAGCTTTATTTGAATGTGTTTGACTTTCATTTGATTCAATTAGCTTTGTTGAATGTATTTGACTTTCATTTGATTCAAAATCTTTGTTTGAATGTGTTTGACTTTCATTTGATTCAATTAGCTTTGTTTGAATGTGTTTGACTCTAATTTAATTCAATTAGCTTTGTAGAATGTATTAGACTTTTATTTGATTTAATTAGCTTTGTTTTAATGTATTTGACTCTCATTTGATTCAAATAGCTTTGTTTGAATGTGTTTGACTTTCATTTGATTCAAATTTTGTTTAATGTGTTTTACTTTCATTTGATTCAATTAGCTTTGTAGAATGTATTTGACTTTCATTTAATTAAAAAGCTTTGTTTGAATGTGCTTGACTTTCATTTGATTCAATTAGCTTTGTTTGAATGTGTTTGACTTTCATTTGATTCAATTAGCTTTGTAGAATGTATTTGACTTTGATTTAATCAAATAACTTTCTTTTGTGTTTGACTTTCATTTGATTCAATTTGCTTTGTAGAATGTATTTGACTTTCATTTTTCAAATAGCTTTGTTTGAATGTGTTTGACTTTCATTTGATTCAATTAGCTTTGTAGAATGTATTTGACATTCATTTAATTTAGCATTGTTTGAATGTGTTTGACTTTCATTTGATTCAATTAGCTTTGTTTGAATGTGTTTGACTTTCATTTGATTCAATTAGCTTTGTAGAATGTATTTGACTTTCATTTGATTCAAATAGCTTTGTTTGAATGTGTTTGACTTTCAATTGATTCAATTAGCTTTGTAGAATGTGTTTGACTGTCATTTGATTCAAATAGCTTTGTTTAAATGTGTTTGAATTTCATTTAGATCAATTTGCTTTGTAGAATGCATTTCACTTTCATTTGATTTATATAGCTTTGTTTGAATGTGTTTGACTTTCATTTGATTTAATTTGCTTTGTAGAATGTATTTCACTTTCATTTGATTTATATAGCTTTGTTTGAATGTGTTTGATTTTAATTTAAATTAAAAAGCTTTTTTGAATGTGTTTGACTTTCATTTGATTTAAAAGGCTTTGTTTGAATGTGTTTGACTTTCATTTGATTCAATTAGCTTTGTAGAATGTATTTTACTTTTATTTTATTTAATTAGCTTTGTTTGAATTTATTTGACTCTCATTTGATTCAAATAGCTTTGTTTGAATGTGTTTGACTTTCATTTGATTCACTTAGCTTTGTAGAATGTATTTTACTTTCATTTGATTCAAATAGCTTTGTTTGAATGTGTTTGACTTTCAATTGATTCAATTAGCTTTGTAGAATGTGTTTTGACAGTCATTTGATTCAAATAGCTTTGTTTAAATGTGTTTGAATTTCATTTAGATCAATTTGCTTTGTAGAATGCATTTCACTTTCATTTGATTTATATAGCTTTGTTTGAACGTATTTGACTGTCATTTGATTCAAATAGCTTTGTTTGAATGTGTTTGACTTTCATTTGATTCAATTAGCTTAGTAGAATGTATTTGACTTTCATTTGATTCAATACTTTTGTTAGAATGTGTTTGAATTTCATTTTCAATTTGCTTTGTGGAATGCATTTCACATTCATTATTTATATAGCTTTGTTTGAATGTGTTTGACTTTCATTTAAATTAAAAAGCTTTTTTTGAATGTGTTTGACTTTCATTTGATTTAAAGACTTTGTTTGAATGTGTTTGACTTTCATTTGATTCAATTAGCTTTGTAGAATGTATTTTACTTTTATTTTATTTAATTAGCTTTGATTGAATTTATTTGACTCTCATTTGATTCAAACAGCTTTGTTTGAATGTGTTTGACTTTCATTTGATTCAATTAGCTTTGTAGAATGTATTTGACTTTCATTTGAATAAAATAACTTTGTTTGACTGTGTTTGACTTTCATTTAATTCAATTTGCTTTGTAGAATGTATTTGACTTTCATTTTCTTCAAATAGCTTTTTAGAATGTGTTTGACTTTCATTTGATTCAATTAGCTTTGTAGAATGTATTTTACATTCATTTAATTAAAATATCTTTGTTTGAATGTGTTTGACTTTCATTTGATTCAATTAGCTTTGTTTGAATGTGTTTGACTTTCATTTGATTCAATTAGCTTTGTAGAATGTATTTGACATTCATTTAATTAAAATAGCTTTGTTTGAATGTGTTTGACTTTCATTTGATTCAATTAGCTTTGTAGAATGTGTTTGACTTCATTTGATTCAAATAGCTTTGTTTGAATGTGTTTGAATTTCATTTGATTCAAATAGCTTTGTTTGAATGTGTTTGACTTTCAATTGATTCAATTAGCTTTGTAGAATGTGTTTGACTGTCATTTTGATTCAAATAGCTTTGTTTGAATGTGTTTGAATTTCATTTAGATCAATTTGCTTTGTAGAATGCATTTCACTTTCATTTGATTTATATAGCTTTGTTTGAATGTGTTTGACTTTCATTTAAATTAAAAAGCTTTTTTTGAATGTGTTTGACTTTCATTTGATTTAAAAGCTTTGTTTGAATGTGTTTGACTTTCATTTGATTCAATTAGCTTTGTAGAATGTATTTTACTTTTATTTGATTTAATTAGCTTTGTTTGAATTTATTTGACTCTCCTTTGATTCAAATAGCTTTGTTTGAATGTGTTTGACTTTCATTTGATTCAATTAGCTTTGTAGAATGTATTTGACTTTCATTTGATTCAAATAGCTTTGTTTAAATGTGTTTGACTTTCAATTGATTCAATTAGCTTTGCAGAATGTGTTTGACTGTCATTTGTTTCAAATAGCTTTGTTTGAATGTGTTTGACTTGATTTGATTCAATTAGCTTTGTTTGAATGTTTTGACTTTCATTTGATTCAATTAGCTTTGTAGAATGTATTTGACTTTCATTTGATTCAAATAGCTTTGTTTGAATGTGTTTGACTTTCAGTTGATTAATTAGCTTTGTAGAATGTGTTTGACTATCATTTGATTCAAATAGCTTTGTATGAATGTGTTTGACTTTCATTTAGATCAATTTGCTTTGTAGACTGCATTTCACTTTCATTTGATTTTATAGCTTTGTTTGAATGTGTTTGACTTTCATTTAAATTAAAAAGCTTTTTTGAATGTGTTTGACTTTCATTTGATTAAAAGGCTTTGTTTGAATGTGTTTGACTTTCATTTGATTCAATTAGCTTTATAGAATGTATTTTAATGTTATTTGATTTAGATAGCTTTGTTTGAATTTATTTGACTCTCCTTTGATTCAAAGCTTTGTTTAAATGTGTTTGACTTTCATTTGATTCAATTAGCTTTGTAGAATGTATTTGACTTTCATTTGATTCAAATAGCTTTATTAGAATGTGTTTGACATTCATTTGATTCAATTAGCTTTGTAGAATGTATTTAACTTTCATTTGATTCAAAATCTTTGTTTGAATGTGTTTGACTTTCATTTGATTCAATTAGCTTTGTTTGAATGTGTTTGACTCTAATTTAATTCAATTAGCTTTGTAGAATGTATTAGACTTTTATTTGATTTAATTAGCTTTGTTTTAATGTATTTGACTCTCATTTGATTCAAATAGCTTTGTTTGAATGTGTTTGACTTTCATTTGATTCAAATAGCTTTGTTTGAAAGTGTTTTACTTTCATTTGATTCAATTAGCTTTGTAGAATGTATTTGACTTTCATTTGATTAAAATAGCTTTGTTTGAATGTGCTTGACTTTCATTTGATTCAATTAGCTTTGATTGAATGTGTTTGACTTTCATTTGATTCAATTAGCTTTGTTGAATGTATTTGACTCTCATTTGATTCAATTAGCTTTGTTTGAATATGTTTGACTTTCATTTGATTCAATTAGCTTTTTAGAATGTATTTGACTCTCATTTGATTCAAATAGCTTTGTTTGAATACGTTTAACTTTCATTTGATTCAATTAGCTTTGTAGAATACATTTCACTTTCATTTAATTTAAACAACTTTGTTTGAATGTGTTAGACTTTCATTTGACTCAAATAGCTTTATTTGATTGCGTTTGACTTTCATTTGATACAATTAGCTTTGTAGAACGTATTTGACTTTCATTTGATTCAAATAGCTTTGTTTGAATGTTTTGACTTTCATTTGATTCAATTAGCTTTGTTTGAATGTGTTTGACTTTCATTTGATTCAATTCGCTTTGTTGAATGTATTTGACTTTCAGTAAATTCAATTAGCTTTGTTTAAATGTGTTTGACTTTTATTTGATTCAATTAGCTTTGTAGAATGTATTTGTCTTTTATTTGATTTAATTAGCTTTGTTTGAATGTATTTGACTCTCATTTGATTCAAATAGCTTTGTTTGAATGTGTTTCACTTTCATTTGATTCAATTAGCTTTGTAGAATGCATTTCACTTTCATTTTATTCAAATAGCTTTGTTTGAATGTGTTTGACTTTCATTTGACAATTAGCTTTGTAGAACGTATTTGACTGTCATTTGATTCAAATAACTTTGTTTCAATGTGTTTGACTTTCATTGATTCAATTAGCTTAGTAGAATGTATTTAACTTTCATTTGATTCAAATAGCTTTGTTTGAATGAGTTTGACTTTCATTTGATTCAATTAGCTTTGTAGAATGTATTTCACTTTCACTTGATCGAAAGCTTTGTTTGAATGTAGTTGACTTTCATTAAATTCAATTAGCTTATTTTGAATGTGTTTGACTTTAATTCAATTCAATTAGCATTGTAGAATGTATTTGACTTCCATTTGATTCAATTAGCTTTGTTTGAATGTGTTTGACTTTTATATGATTCAATTAGCTTTGTAGAATGTATTTGACTTTTATTTGATTTAATTAGCTTTGTTTGAATTTGTTTGACTTTCATTTGATTCAATTAGCTTTGTAGAATGTATTTGACTTTCATTTGAATCAAATAACATTGTTTGACTGTGTTTGACTTTCATTTGATTCAATTTGCTTTGTAGAATGTATTTGACTTTCATTTTCTTCAAATAGCTTTGTTTGAATGTGTTTGACTTTCATTTGATTCAATTAGCTTTGTAGAATGTATTTGACTTCATTTAATTAATAGCTTTGTTTGAATGTGTTTGACTTTCATTTGATTCAATTAGCTTTGTTTGAATGTGTTTGACTTTCATTTGATTCAATTAGCTTTGTATAATGTATTTGACTTTCATTTGATTCAAATAGCTTTGTTTGAATGTGTTTGACTTTCAATTGATTCAATTAGCTTTGTAGAATGCATTTCACTTTCATTTGATTTATATAGCTTTGTTTGAATGTGTTTGACTTTCATTTAAATTAAAAAGGTTTTTTGAATGTGTTTTGACTTTCATTTAATTTAAAAGGCTTTGTTTGAATGTGTTTGACTTTCATTTGATTCAATTAGCTTTGTAGAATGTATTTTACTTTTATTTGATTAATTACCTTTGTTTGAATTTATTTGACTCTCATTTGATTCAAATAGCTTTGTTTGAATGTGTTTGACTATCATTTGATTCAATTAGCTTTGTAGAATGTATTTGACTTTCATTTGATTCATATAGCTTTATTTGAATGTGTTTGACTTTCATTTGATTCAATTAGGTTTGTAGAATGTATTTGACTTTCATTTGATTCAAAATCTTTGTTTGAATGTGTTTGACTTTCTTTGATTCAATTAGCTTTGTTTGAATGTTTGACTTTAAATTCAATTAGCTTTGTAGAAAGTATTAGACTTTTATTTGATTTAATTAGCTTTGTTTTAATGTATTCGACTCTCATTTGATTCAAATAGCTTTGTTTGAATGTGTTTGACTTTCATTTGATTCAAATAGCTTTGTTTGAATGTGTTTTACTTCATTTGATTTAATTAGCTTTGTAGAATGTATTTGACTTTCATTTGATTAAAATAGCTTTGATTCTGCTTTGTTTGAATGTTTTGACTTTCATTTGATTCAATTATCTTTGTTGAATGTATTTGACTCTCATTTGATTCAATTAGCTTTGTTTGAATGTGTTTGACTTTCATTTGATTCAATTAGCTTTGTAGAATGTATTTGACTCTCATTTTATTCAAATAGCTTTGTTTGAATGCGTTTAACTTTCATTTAATTCAATTAGCTTTGTAGAATACATTTCACTTTCATTTAATTTAAACAACTTTGTTTGAATGTGTTTGACTTTCATTTGACTCAAATAGCTTTATTTGATTGCGTTTGACTTTCATTTGATACAATTAGCTTTGTAGAACGTATTTGACTTTCAATTGATTCAAATAGCTTTGTTTGAATGTGTTTGACTTTCATTTGATTCAATTAGCTTTGTAGAATGTATTTGACTTTCATTTGAGTCAAATAACTTTGTTTGACTGTGTTTGACTTTCATTTGTTTCAATTTGCTTTGTAGAATGTATTTGACTTTCATTTTCTTCAAATAGCTTTGTTTGAATGTGTTTGACTTTCATTTGATTCAATTAGCTTTGTAGAATGTATTTGACATTCATTTAATTAAAATAGCTTTGTTTGAATGTGTTTGACTTTCATTTGATTCAATTATCTTTGTTTGAATGTGTTTGACTTTAATTTAATTCAATTAGCTTTGTAGAATGTATTAGACTTTTATTTGATTTAATTAGCTTTGTTTGAATGTATTTGACTCTCATTTGATTCAAATAGCTTTGTTTGAATGTGTTTGACTTTCATTTGATTCAATTAGCTTTGTAGAATGTATTTGACTTTCATTTGATTCAATTAGCTTTGTAGAATGTAACTGACTTCATTCGATAAATAGCTTTGTTTAAATGTGCTTGACTTTCATTTGATTCAATTAGCTTTGTTTGAATGTGTTTGACTTTAATTTAATTCAATTAGCTTTGTAGAATGAATTAGACTTTTATTTGATTTAATTAGCTTTGTTTTAATGTATTTGACTCTCAATTGATTCAAATAGCTTTGTTTGAATCTGTTTGATTTCATTTGATTCAAATAGCTTTGTTTGAATGTGTTTGATTTTCATTTGATTCAATTAGCTTTGTAGAATGTATTTGACTTTCATTCGATTAAAATAGCTTTGTTTGACTGTGTTTGACTTTCATTTGTTCAATTTGCTTTGTAGAATGTATTTGACTTTCATTTTCTTCAATAACTTTGTTTGAATGTGTTTGACTCTCATTTTATTCAAATAGCTTTGTTTGAATGCGTTTAACTTTCATTTGATTCAATTAGTTTTGTAGAATACATTTCACTTTCATTTAATTTAAACAACTTTGTTTGAATGTGTTTGACTTTCATTTGACTCAAATTTATTTTGATTGCGTTTGACTTTCATTTGATACAATTAGCTTTGTAGAACGTATTTGACTTTCATTTGATTAAATAGCTTTTTGAATGTGTTTGACTTTCATTTGAATCAATTAGCTTTGTAGAATGTATTTGACTTTCATTTGATGTTTGACTGTGTTTGACTTTCATTTTCTTCAATTAGCTTTGTAGAATGTTTTGACTTTCTTTGTAGAACATTTGATTCAAATAGCTTTGTTTGATTAATTACCTTTGTTTGAATTTATTTGACTCTCATTTGATTCAAATAGCTTTGTTTGAATGTGTTTGACTTTTATTTGATTCAATTAGCTTTGTAGAATGTATTTGACTGTCATTTGATTCAAATAGCTTTGTTTGACTTCATTTGATTCAAATAGCTTTGTTTGAATGTGTTTGACTTTCATTTGATTCAATTAGGTTTGTAGAATGTATTTGACTTTCATTTGATTAAAATAGCTTTGTTTGACTGTGCTTCACTTTCATTTGATTCAATTAGCTTTGTTTGAATGTGTTTGACTTTCATTTGATTCAATTAGCTTTGTTGAATGTATTTGACTCTCATTTGATTTAATTTGCTTTGTTTGAATGTGTTTGACTTTCATTTGATTTAATTAGCTTTGTAGAATGTATTTGACTCTCATTTGATTCAATAGCTTTGTTTGAATGCGTTTCACTTTCATTTGATTCAATTAGCTTTGTAGAATACATTTCACTTTCATTTAATTTAAACAACTTTGTTTGAATGTGTTTGACTTTCATTTGACTCAAATAGCTTTATTTGATTGCGTTTGACTTTCATTTGATACAATTAGCTTTGTAGAACGTATTTGACTTTCATTTGATTCAAATAGCTTTATTTGAATGTGTTTGACTTTCATTTGATTCAATTAGCTTTGTAGAATGTATTTGACTTTTATTTGAGTCAAATAACTTTGTTTGACTGTGTTTGAATTTTATTTAATTCAATTTGCTTTGTAGAATGCTTTTCACTTTCATTTATTTATATAGCTTTGTTTGAATGTGTTTGTTTTTATTTAAATTAAAAAGCTTTTTTGAATGTGTTTGACTTTCATTTGATTTAAAAGGCTTTGTTTGAATGTGTTTGACTTTCATTTGATGCTATTAGCTTTGTAGAATGTATTTTACTTTTTTTTTATTTAATTAGCTTTGTTTGAATTTATTTGACTCTCATTTGATTCAAATAGCTTTGTTTGAATGTGTTGACTTTCATTTGATTCAATTAGCTTTGTAGAATGTATTTGACTTTCATTTGACTCAAATAGCTTTATTTGAATGTGTTTGACTTTCATTTGATTCAATTAGCTTTGTAGAATGTTATTGACTTTCATTTAATACGAAATCTTTGTTTGAATGTGTTTGACTTTCATTTGATTCAATTAGCTTTGTTTGAATGTGTTTGACTTTCATTTGATTCAATTAGCTTTGTAGAATGTATTTGACTTTTATTTGATTTAATTAGCTTTGTTTGAATGTATTTGACCCTCATTTGATTCAAATAGCTTTGTTTGAATGTGTTTCACTTTCATTTGATTCAATTAGCTTTGTAGAATGCATTTCACTTTCATTTTATTCAAATAGCTTTGTTTGAATGTGTTTGACTTTCATTTGATTCAAATAACTTTGTTTGACTGTGTTTGACTTTCATTTGTTTCAATTTGCTTTGTAGAATGTATTTGACTTTCATTTTCTTTAAATAGCTTTGTTTGAATGTGTTTGACTTTCATTTGATTCAATTAGCTTTGTAGAATGTATTTGACATTCATTTAATTAAAATAGCTTTGTTTGAATGTGTTTGACTTTCATTTGATTCAATTATCTTTGTTTGAATGTGTTTGACTTTAATTTAATTCAATTAGCTTTGTAGAATGAATTAGACTTTTATTTGATTTAATTAGCTTTGTTTTAATGTATTTGACTCTCATTTGATTCAAATAGCTTGTTTGAATCTGTTTGACTTTCATTTGATTCAAATAGCTTTGTTTGAAGTGTTTGACTTTCATTTGATTCAATTAGCTTTTAGAATGTAATTGACTTTCATTTGATTAAATATTTTTTTTGAATGTGCTTGACTTTCATTTGATTCAATTAGCTTTGTTTGAATGTGTTTGACTTTCATTTGATTCAATTAGCTTTGTTGAATGTATTTGACTTTCATTTGATTCAATTAGCTTTGTTTGAATGTGTTTGTCTTTCATTTGATTCAATTAGCTTGTAGAATGTATTTGACTTTTATTTGATTTAATTAGCTTTGTTGAATGTATTTGACTCTCATTTGATTCAAATAGCTTTGTTTGAATGTGTTTCACTTTTATTTGATTCAATTAGCTTTGTAGAACGTATTTGACTTTCATTTGATTCAATTAGCTTTGTTTGAATGTGTTTGACTTTCATTTGATTCAATTAGCTTTGTAGAATGTCATTTGATTCAAATAGCTTTTTGAATGTTTAACTTTCATTTGATTCAATTAGTTTGTAGAATACATTTCACTTTCATTTAATTTAAACAACTTTGTTTGAATTTGACTCTTGATTGCGTTTGACTTCACAATTAGCTTTGTGTATTTGACTTTCATTTGAGCGATTTGTCGTTGTTTGTTCTTTGGCTTTGTAGAATGTATTTGACTTCATTTGATTCAAATAGCTTTGTTTGAATGTGTTTGACTTTCATTTGATTCAAATAGCTTTGTTTGAATGTGTTTACTTTCATTTGATTCAATTAGGTTTGTAGAATGTATTTGACTTTCATTTGATTAAAATAGCTTTGTTTGACTGTGCTTCACTTTCATTTGATTCAATTAGCTTTGTTTGAATGTGTTTGACTTTCATTTGATTCAATTAGCTTTGTTTGAATGTATTTGACTTCATTTGATTTAATTAGCTTGAATGTATTTGTATTTTCATTTGATTCAATTCGCTTTGTAGAATATTTGACTCTCATTTTATTCAAATAGTTTGTTTGAATGCGTTTAACTTTCATTTGATTCAATTAGTTTTGTAGAATACATTTCACTTTCATTTAATTTAAACAACTTTGTTTGAATGTGTTTGACTTTCATTTGACTCAAATAGCTTTATTTGATTGCGTTTGACTTTCATTTGATACAATTAGCTTTGTAGAACGTATTTGACTTTCATTTGATTCAAATAGCTTTATTTGAATGTGTTTGACTTTCATTTGATTCAATTAGCTTTGTAGAATGTATTTGACTTTCATTTGAGTCAAATAACTTTGTTTGACTGTGTTTGACTTTCATTTTCATCAATTAGCTTTGTTTGAATGTGTTTGACTTTCATTTGATTCAATTAGCTTTGTAAAATGTATTTGACTTTCATTTGATTCAAATAGCTTTGTTTGAATGTGTTTGACTTTCAATTGATTCTATTAGCTTTGTAGAATGTATTTGACTGTCATTTGATTCAAATAGCTTTGTTTGAATGTGTTTGACTTTCATTTAATTCAAATAGCTTTGTTTTAATGTGATTCAATTAGGTTTGTAGACTTTCATTTGATTAAAATAGCTTTGTTTGACTGTGCTTCACTTTCATTTGATTCAATTAGCTTTGTTTGAATGTGTTTGACTTTCATTTGATTCAATTAGCTTTGTTGAATGTATTTGACTCTCATTTGATTTAATTAGCTTTGTTTGAATGTGTTTGACTTTCATTTGATTCAATTAGCTTTGTAGAATTATTTGACTCTCATTTGATTCAAATAGCTTTGTTTGAATGCGTTTCACTTTCATTTTATTCAATTAGCTTTGTAGAATACATTTCACTTTCATTTAATTTAAACAACTTTGTTTGAATGTGTTTGACTTTCATTTGACTCAAATAACTTTATTTGATTGCGTTTGACTTTCAATTGATACAATTAGCTTTAGAACGTATTTGACTTTCATTTGATTCAAATAGCTTTATTGAATGTGTTTGACTTTCATTTGATTCAATTAGCTTTGTAGAATGTATTTGACTTTCATTTGAGTCAAATAACTTTGTTTGACTGTGTTTGAATTTCATTAATTCAATTTGCTTTGTAGAATGCTTTTCACTTTCATTTGATTTATATAGCTTTGTTTGAATGTGTTTGACTTTTATTTGAATTAAAAAGTTTTTTTGAATGTGTTTGACTTTCATTAGATTTAAAAGGCTTTGTTTTAATGTGTTTGACTTTCATTTGATGCAATTAGCTTTGTAGAATGTATTTTACTTTTTTTTTAATTTAATTAGCTTTGTTTGAATTTATTTGACTCTCATTTGATTCAAATAGCTTTGTATGAATGTGTTTGACTTTCATTTGATTCAATTAGCTTTGTAGAATGTATTTGACTTTCATTTGATTCAAATAGCTTTTTTGAATGTGTTTGACTTTCATTTGATTCAATTAGCTTTGTAGAATGTATTGACTTTCATTTAATACGAAATCTTTGTTTGAATGTGTTTGACTTTCATTTGATTCAATTAGCTTTGTTTGAATGTGTTTGACTTTCATTTGATTCAATTAGCTTTGTAGAATGTATTTGACTTTTACTTGATTTAATTAGCTTTGTTTGAATGTATTTGACCCTCATTTGATTCAAATAGCTTGTTTGAATGTGTTTCACTTTCATTTGATTCAATTAGCTTTGTAGAATGCATTTCACTTTCATTTTATTCAAATAGCTTTGTTTGAATGTGTTTGACTTTCATTTGATTCAAATAACTTTGTGTGTTTGACTTTCATTTGTTTCAATTGCTTTGTAGAATGTTTGACTTTCATTTTCTTTAAATAGCTTTGTTTGAATGTGTTTGACTTTCATTTGATTCAATTAGCTTTGTAGAATGTATTTGACATTCATTTAATTAAAATAGCTTTGTTTGAATGACTTTCATTTGATTCAATTATCTTTGTTTGAATGTGTTTGACTTTCATTTGATTCAATTAGCTTTGTAGAATGTATTTGACTTTCATTTGATTCAATTAGCTTTGTAGAATGTAATTGACTTTCATTCGATTAAAATAGCTTTGTTTAAATGTGCTTGACTTTCATTTGATTCAATTAGCTTTGTTTGAATGTGTTTGATTTTCATTTGATTCAATTAGCTTTGTTTGAATGTGTTTGACTTTAATTTAATTCAATTAGCTTTGTAGAATGAATTAGACTTTTATTTGATTTAAATAGCTTTGTTTTAATGTATTTGACTCTCATTTGATTCAAATAGCTTTGTTTGAATCTGTTTGACTTTCATTTGATTCAAATAGCTTTGTTTGAATGTGTTTGACTTTCATTTGATTCAATTAGCTTTGTAGAATGTAATTGACTTTCATTCGATTAAAATAGCTTTGTTTGAATGTGCTTGACTTTCATTTGATTCAATTAGCTTTGTTTGAATGTGTTGACTTTCATTTGATTCAATTAGCTTTGTTGAATGTTTGACTTTCATTTGATTCAATTAGCTTTGTTTGAATGTGTTTGACTTTCATTTGATTCAATTCGCTTTGTAGAATGTATTTGACTCTCATTTTATTCAAATAGCTTTGTTTGAATGCGTTTAACTTTCATTTGATTCAATTAGTTTTGTAGAATACATTTCACTTTCATTTAATTTAAACAACTTTGTTTGAATGTGTTTGACTTTCATTTGACTCAAATAGCTTTATTTGATTGCGTTTGACTTTCATTTGATACAATTAGCTTTGTAGAACGTATTTGACTTTCATTTGATTCAAATAGCTTTATTTGAATGTGTTTGACTTTCATTTGATTCAATTAGCTTTGTAGAATGTATTTGACTTTCATTTGAGTCAAATAACTTTTTTGACTGTGTTTGACTTTCATTTTCTCAATTAGCTTTGTTTGAATGTGTTTGACTTTCATTTGATTCAATTAGCTTTGTAAAATGTATTTGACTTTCATTTGATTCAAATAGCTTGTTTGAATGTGTTTGACTTTCAATTGATTCTATTAGCTTTGTAGAATGTATTTGACTGTCATTTGATTCAAATAGCTTTGTTTGAATGTGTTTGACTTTCATTTAATTCAAATAGCTTTGTTTGAATGTGTTTTACTTTCATTTGATTCAATTAGGTTTGTAGAATGTATTTTACTTTCATTTGATTAAAATAGCTTTGTTTGACTGTGCTTCACTTTCATTTGATTCAATTAGCTTTGTTTGAATGTGTTTGACTTTCATTTGATTCAATTAGCTTTGTTGAATGTATTTGACTCTCATTTGATTCAATTAGCTTTGTTTGAATGTGTTTGACTTTCATTTGATTCAATTAGCTTTGTAGAATGTATTTGACTCTCATTTGATTCAAATAGCTTTGTTTGAATGCGTTTAACTTTCATTTGATTCAATTAGTTTTGTAGATACATTTCACTTTCATTTAATTTAAACAACTTTGTTTGAATGTGTTTGACTTTCTTTGACTCAAATAGCTTTATTTGATTGCGTTTGACTTTCATTTGATACAATTAGCTTTGTAGAACGTATTTGACTTTCATTTGATTCAAATAGCTTTATTTGAATGTGTTTGACTTTCATTTGATTCAATTAGCTTTGTAGAATGTATTTGACTTTCATTTGAGTCAAATAACTTTGTTTGACTTTGACTTTCATTTTCTTCAATTAGCTTTGTTTGAATGTGTTTGACTTTCATTTGATTCATTAGCTTTGTAGAATGTATTTGACTATCATTTGATTCAATAGCTTTGTTTGAATGTGTTTGACTTTCATTTGATTCAAATAGCTTTGTTTGAATGTGTTTTACTTTCATTTGATTCAATTAGGTTTGTAGAATGTATTTGACTTTCATTTGATTAAAAATAGCTTTGTTTGACTGTGCTTCACTTTCATTTGATTCAATTAGCTTTGTTTGAATGTGTTTGACTTTCATTTGATTCAATTAGCTTTGTGAATGTATTTGACTCTCATTTGATTCAATTAGCTTTGTTTGAATGTGTTTGACTTTCATTTGATTCAATTAGCTTTGTAGAATGTATTTGACTCTCATTTGATTCAAATAGCTTTGTTTAAATGCGTTTCACTTTCATTTGATTCAATTAGCTTTGTAGAATACATTTCACTTTCATTTAATTTAAACAACTTTTTTGAATGTTTGACTTTCATTTGACTCAAATAGCTTTATTTGATTGCGTTTGACTTTCATTTGATACAATTAGCTTTGTAGAACGTATTTGACTTTCATTTGATTCAAATAGGTTTATTTGAATGTGTTTGACTTTCATTTGATTCAATTAGCTTTGTAGAATGTATTTGACTTTCATTTGAGTCAAATAACTTTGTTTGACTGTGTTTGACTTTCATTTTCATCAATTAGCTTTGTTTGAATGTGTTTTTCATTTGATTCAATTAGCTTTGTGTATTTGACTTTCATTTGATTCAAATAGCTTTGTTTGAATGTGTTTGACTTTCAATTGATTCTATTAGCTTTGTAGAATGTATTTGACTGTCATTTGATTCAAATAGCTTTGTTTGAATGTGTTTGAATAGCTTTGTGTGACTTTCATTTGATTCAATTATTGTAGAATGTATTTTACTTTCAAATAGCTTTGTTTGATGTGACTTTCATTTGATTCAATTAGCATGTGTTTGTTCAATTAGCTTTGACTTTCATTTGATTCAATTAGCTTTGTAAAATGTATTTGACTTTCATTTGATTCAAATAGCTTTGTTTGAATGTGTTTGACTTTCAATTGATTCTATTAGCTTTGTAGAATGTATTTGACTTGTCATTTGATTCAAATAGCTTTGTAGAATGCTTTTCACTTTCATTTGATTTATATAGCTTTATTTGAATGTGTTTGACTTTTATTTAAATTAAAAAGCTTTTTTTGAATGTGTTTGACTTTCATTTGATTTAAAAGGCTTTGTTTGAATGTGTTTGACTTTCATTTGATGCAATTAGCTTTGTAGAATGTATTTTACTTTTTTTTGATTTAATTAGCTTTGTTTGAATTTATTTGACTCTAATTTGATTCAAATAGCTTTGTTTGAATTTTTGATTTGATTCAAATAGCTTTGATGTGTTTGACTTTCATTTGATTCAATTAGCATGTGTTTGACTTTCATTTGATTCAATTAGCTTTGTAGAATGTTTTGACTTTCATTTAATAAAATCTTTGTTTGAATGTGTTTCACTTTCATTTGATTCAATTAGCTTTATTTGATTTGACTTTTATTTGATTCAAATAGCTTTGTTTGAATGTGTCATTTGATTCAATTAGCTTTGTTGCATTTCACTTTCTTCAAATAGCTTTGTTTGAATGTGTTTGACTTTCATTTGATACAATTAGCTTTGTAGAATGTATTTGACTGTCATTTGATTCAAATAGCTTTATTTCAATGTGTTTGACTTTCATTTGATTCAATTAGCTTAGTAGAGTGTATTTGACTTTCATTTGATTCAAATAGCTTTGTTTGAATGTGTTTGACTTTCATTTGATTCAATTAGCTTTGTAGAATGTATTTGACTTTCACTTCATTCGAAAGCTTTTTTTGAATGTGTTTGACTTTCATTAAATTCAATTAGCTGATTTTGAATGTGTTTGACTTTAATTTAATTCAATTAGCTTTGTAGAATGTACTTGACTTCCATTAGATTCAATTAGCTTTGTTTGAATGTTTTGACTTTTATATGATTCAATTAGCTTTGTAGAATGTATTTGACTTTTATTTGATTTAATTAGCTTTGTTTGAATGTGTTTGACTTTCATTTGATTCAATTAGCTTTGTAGAATGTATTTGACATTCATTTAATTAAAGTAGCTTTGTTTGAATGTGTTTGACTTTTATTTGATTCAATTAGCTTTGTTTGAATGTGTTTGACTTTCATTTGATTCAATTAGCTTTGTAGAATGTATTTGACTGTCATTTGATTCAAATAGCTTTGTTTAAATGTGTTTGAATTTCATTTAATTCAATTTGCTTTGTAGAATGCTTTTCACTTTCATTTGATTTATATAGCTTTGTTTGAATGTTTTGACTTTCATTTAAATTAAAAAGCTTTTTTTGAATGTGTTTGACTTTCATTTGATTTAAAAGACTTTGTTTGAATGTGTTTGACTTTCAATTGATCAATTAGCTTTGTAGAATGTATTTTACTTTTATTTGATTTAATTAGCTTTGTTTGAATTTATTTGACTCTCATTTGATTCAAATAGCTTTGTTTGAATGTGTTTGACTTTCATTTGATTCAATTAGCTTTGTAGAATGTATTTGACTTTCATTTGATTCAAATAGCTTTATTTGAATGTGTTTTTTCATTTGATTCAATTAGCTTTGTTGAATGCTTATTTGATTTAATTTGCTTTGTTTGAATGTATTTGACTCTCATTTGATTCAAATAGCTTTGTAGAATGTATTTGACTTTCATTTATTCAAATAGCTTGTAGAATGTATTTGACTTTCATTTGATTCAAATAGCTTTGTTTGAATGTGATTGCCTTTCATTTGATTCAATTAGTTTTGTAGAATATATTTGACTTTCATTTGATTCAATTAGCTTTGTTTGAAAGTGTTTGACTTTCATTTGATTCATTTAGCTTTTTGAATGTGTTTGACTTTCATTTGTTCAATTAGCATTGTAGAATGTATTTAACTTTCATTTGAATAAAATAACTTTGTTTGAATGTGTTTGACTTTCATTTGATTCAATTAGCTTTGTAGAATGTATTTGACTTTCATTTGATTCAAATAGCTTTGTTTGAATGTGTTTGACTTTCATTTGATTCAATTAGCTTTGTAGAATGTATTTGACTTTCATTTAAATTAAAAGCTTTGTTTGAATGTGTTTGACTTTCATTCAATTAGCTTTGTAGAATGTATTTTACTTTTTGATTAAATTAGCTTTTTGTCATTTGATTCAAATAGCTTTGTTTCAATGTGTTTGACTTTCATTTGATTCAATTAGCATTTGACTTTCATTTGATTCAAATAGCTTTGTTTGAATGTGTTTGACTTTCATTTGATTCAATTAGCTTTGTAGAATGTATTTGACTTTCATTTGATTCAAATAGCTTTGTTTGAAGTGTTTGACTTTCATTTGATTCATTTAGCTTTGCTTGAATGTGTTTGACTTTCATTTATTCAATTAGCTTTGTAGAATGTATTTAACTTTCATTTGAATCCTTTGTTTGAATGTGTTTGAATTTCATTTAATTCAATTTGCTTTGTAGAATGCATTTCACTTTCATTTGATTTATATAGCTTTGTTTGAATGTTTCGACTTTCATTTAAATTAAAAAGCTTTTTTTGAATGTGTTTGACTTTCATTTGATTTAAAAGACTTTTTTTTGAATGTGTTTGACTTTCATTTGATTCAAATAGCTTTGTAGAATGTATTTTACTTTTGTTTTTTAATTAGCTTTGTTGAATTATTTGACTCTCATTTGATTTTAGCTTTGTTTGAATGTGTTTGACTTTCATTTGATTCAATTAGCTTTGTAGAATGTATTTGACTTTCATTTGATTCAAATAGCTTTATTTGAATGTGTTTGACTTTCATTTGATTCAATTAGCTTTGTAGAATGTTATTGACTTTCATTTAATACGAAATCTTTGTTTGAATGTGTTTGACTTTCATTTGATTCAATTAGCTTTGTTTGAATGTGTTTGACTTTCATTTGATTCAATTCGCTTTGTTGAATGTATTTGACTTTCAGTTAATTCAATTAGCTTTGTTTGAATGTGTTTGACTTTCATTTGATTCAATTAGCTTTGTAGAATGTATTTGACTTTTATTTGATTTAATTTGCTTTGTTTGAATGTATTTGACTCTCATTTGATTCAAATAGCTTTGTTTGAATGTGTTTCACTTCCATTTGATTCAATTAGCTTTGTAGAATGCATTTCACTTTCATTTTATTCAAATAGCTTTGTTTGAATGTGTTTGACTTTCATTTGATACAATTAGCTTTGTAGAATGTATTTGACTGTCATTTGATTCAAATAGCTTTATTTCAATGTGTTTGACTTTCATTTGATTCAATTAGCTTAGTAGAGTGTATTTGACTTTCATTTGATTCAAATAGCTTTGTTTGAATGTGTTTGACTTTCATTTGATTCAATTAGCTTTGTAGAATGTATTTGACTTTCACTTCATTCGAAAGCTTTGTTTGAATGTGTTTGACTTTCATTAAATTCAATTAGCTGATTTTGAATGTGCTTGACTTTAATTTAATTCAATTAGCTTTGTAGAATGTACTTGACTTTTAGATTCAATTAGCTTTGTTTGAATGTGTTCACTTTTATATGATTCAATTAGCTTAGTAGAACGTATTTGACTTTCATTTGATTCAATTAGCTTTGTTTGAATGTGTTTGACTTTTATATGATTCAATTAGCTTTGTAAAATGTATTTGACTTTTATTTGATTTAATTAGCTTTGTTTGAATGTGTTTGACTTTCATTTGATTCAATTAGCTTTGTAGAATGTATTTGACTTTCATTTGAATCAATAACTTTGTTTGACTGTGTTTGACTTTCATTTGATTCAATTTGCTTTGTAGAATTTTTTTGACTTTCATTTTCTTCAAATAGCTTTGTTTGAATGTGTTTGACTTTTATTTGATTCAATTAGCTTTGTAGAATGTATTTGACATTCATTTAATTAAAATAGCTTTGTTTGAATGTTGACTTTCATTTTAATTCAAATTAGCTTTGTTTGAATGTGTTTGACTTTCATTTGATTCAATTAGCTTTGTAGAATGTATTTGACTTTCATTTGATTCAAATAGCTTTGTTTGAATGTGTTTGACTTTCAATTTATTCAATTAGCTTTGTAGAATGTTTTTGACTGTCATTGATTCAAATAGCTTTGTTTTGAATGTGTTTGAATTTCATTTAATTCAATTTGCTTTGTAGAATGCATTTCACTTTCATTTGATTTATATAGCTTTGTTTGAATGTGTTCGACTTTCATTTAAATTAAAAAGCTTTTTTTGAATGTGTTTGACTTTCATTTGATTTAAAGACTTTTTGAATGTGTTTGACTTTCATTTGATTCAATTAGCTTTGTAGAATGTATTTTACTTTTATTTTATTTAATTAGCTTTGTTTGAATTTATTTGACTCTCATTTGATTCAAATAGCTTTGTTTGAATGTGTTTGACTTTCATTTCATTCAATTAGCTTTGTAGAATGTATTTGACTTTCGTTTGATTCAAATAGCTTTATTTGAATGTGTTTGACTTTCATTTGATTCAATTAGCTTTGTAGAATGTATTTGACTTTCATTTGATTCGAAATCTTTGTTTGAATGTGTTTGACTTTCATTTGATTCAATTAGCTTTGTTTGAATGTGTTTGACTTTAATTTAATTCAATTAGCTTTGTAGAATGTATTAGACTTTTATTTGATTTAATTAGCTTTGTTTGAATGTATTTGACTCTCATTTGATTCAAATAGCTTTGTTTGAATGTGTTTGACTTTCATTTGATTCAAATAGCTTTGTTTGAATGTGTTTGACTTTCATTTGATTCAATTAGGTTTGTAGAATGTATTTGACTCTCATTTGATTCAAATAGCTTTGTCTGAATGCGTTCGAACTTTCATTTGATTCAATTAGCTTTGTAGAATACATTTCACTTTAATTTAATTTAAACAACTTTGTTTGAATGTGTTTGACATTCATTTGACTCAAATAGCTTATTTGATTGCGTTTTACTTTCATTTGCTACAATTAGATTTGTAGAACGTATTTGCCTTCATTTGATTCAAATAGCTTTGTTTGAACGTGTTTGACTTTCATTT